>NC_089596.1:97873332-97875514 GCF_019320115.1 Miscanthus floridulus
CTCGCGGCAGCCGCCTTCGGCGGCGGAGGCCGAGGAGCAGGCGGCAGCGAGGCGGCGGTGCTCCTGCTAGGCTGGGGCACGCGGAGCCGGTCCGCGGCGTCGCGCAGGTGGCCCATGAGCTTGGCACGGAGCGCCTCGATCCCACCGTCGTACGACTTGTCGTCCCCGACGGCCTGGCTCCGGCGGTGGGACGACGACGACCGGCGCCGATCGCGGGCGCCACAGCCGCCGCCGCCCGCGGCCGCGGCCGAGGCTACGACGGGCATGCTGCGGTGGGCGGCGGCTGGTGAGGCGGCCTGATGCGCCCACGGCTCGGCGAGGTGGTGCGGCGCCGCTGCCGGAGGCTTCGCCCGCGGATCTGCCGTGGCCGCCATGGCCGTCAACTCGGTCTACGGCTGCGGCGGTTGGGTCGGGTCGGGTCGGCTGCGTGCGTCGCCGACGACGAGAGCGAGCGTGAGGTGAGGGGTAGGACCGTAGGAGTAGGAGGAGGCGAGAAGGTTTTGAGACCACAGCCGGGTGGGGTCGCGCTCTCGCTCGCGTTTTGTTACGGGAGCCAGGGGGTGGTGTCGCGAGGGCAGCCTGGTAATTCTCCAGGCAGGACTCGCGGGTCGGAGGTTTCGGCCGGACCAACAACTGCCTCGGACCATGGCCGCGCCGCCTCTTGCCCACTGACTCGTGGGCCCGCTTCGTCGACCATCCCCACGTGTCAGTATCCGTCAGCGCTGGGCGCCCCGGTGACGTAGGGGCCGGCGACGGAAAGGGAATTGGACGAAAGGCCAGTCTGTTGCGCGAGCGCGACCACCAGCACGGCAGCACCAGGCGGGAGGCGGAAGCCGGCGTGTGTGGCAGTGTCCGTGAGGACGAGGGTCCTCGTACGGTACGTGGTGGGACACCTCGGATTTCCGGTGCGGGGCCCGCGGGTCAGGGGTGAGGGAAGCACAGCGACGCCCGCGCCCTGACCCTGAGTTCCTGGACCTGGTCTTTCGCCGGCGCAGCGGTGGACCGGCGGGCGGGACGGCCGGCTCGGGGAGATCGTTCGCGGCTTCGCGCGGTCCCCACCGGCGGCCCCCTCCGCACACACAGGCCAGGTCTGCCTGCCGCGGCTGCGCTCCCCTTCCTATTCCTGGTTCCTGCCCTGCCGCGCGCCGCTCACCAAAAGCTTCTCGCGACTCGCGTGCTTCCGGTCAGCTGATGGCGTTTGCTTTTCTTTCCTGTCGTCTTACCTTGATCAGCAGCGGTTGCTCACTTGCTCTTCATTAACACTTACTACTTCCTTTCTAAAAAAAATTGCAAATCTTGTCATCCGAGTTTACGTTTTTGACTAAAATTTACGAAAATACTAACATTTATGATATCAAATAAATATTATAAATTAATTACAGAATGTATTTCCATAATTAACGTATTTATTATAGATATAAATGTTTATATGATTCCATATAAACCTGTCAAACATAGAAAATTTGGCATGTTCTAAACCTAAATTTCCTGGATTTTGACAGATTGAGTACCGTACGATGAAAGTCTCGCTAACTAATTAATGCTGGTTTGGCACGTGAAGCATACTATACTGATTTTGGTGATACTCGCATATGGAAAACGACAAAATGTAAACTATTTCTCACGAATTTTACATAGAAACGTTTTGATTAGTGACATTCAGTTGATTTGGCTCTCCGTGTTAACCGAATTTTTCTATGCACTTACACTATCATCTAGCTATATTTACACTCTTCTATTACTATATTTACATTAATTTCATTAGTGTAATATATAGGACAAAGTGGTGTAATTTGAGGATAACCTAAGATCTCAGACAAATATAAGCCAAATTTTCAAAAAAAAATCTATGGATTCTAGATACCAGAGAAATATATGTCAAATTATTCACAAATATCGTCAAATTGTTCATAAATATACAAATTTACAAATAGAAGAACGGAGAGAGCAAAGAAGAACAGACATCCGAGAGCACATCTAGTCTTCCAGCAGCAGAAAAGGGACAGAAAGCAGAGGACAGCAGCGCTCGCACCAGGGACACCCGCGCTAGGGACGCCCGCGGGGGATGCTCCACCCGCGTCCGCACCGGGGCAGCGGCAGCGGCCTACCCGCTGGGGACGTCCGCGTCGGGGCGACGACGGCAGTATGGGGCGGCGGCAAAGGAGCAACAAAGGAGCGCGCG
>NC_089596.1:98180014-98333332 GCF_019320115.1 Miscanthus floridulus
TGCAGGCCATCGCCGTGCAGTTCCGGGGCCACCGCCTCTACGTCGGGGTGCTCAGGACCGCCGTGTGGGACAACGAGGCGGATCGTCTCGCCATCGTCCTCGACGGTGAGCCCGTGCAGGTTCAGGGCGTCGTGGACGCCAAATGGGAGGCGCCTGCCTCCGCCGCGCCGTCGCTGTCCGTGGCGCGGACCAGGGCGGCCAACGGCGTCGTGGTGGAGCTCGCCGGGGCGTTCAGGATCACGGCGAACGCGGTGCCCATCACCGAGGAGGACTCCAGGGCCCACACCTACGGGCTCCGCGATGGTGACTGCTTCACGCATCTGGACCTGGCGTTCAAGTTCTACTCCCTCACCGACGACGTGCACGGCGTGCTGGGGCAGACGTACAGGCGCAGGTACGTGAACCGGTTCGACGTGTCGGCGAAGATGCTCGTCATGGGAGGCGAGAGGGACTTCGCAGCGTCCGGGCTCTTCGCCACTGACTGCGCCGTTGCCCGGTTCGCCCATGCCTAGCGCCGACGATGTGCTTGCCGTTGCCTCCGATGATGACCTGGCCGGCGGCGTCAAGTGCTCTACCGGCCTCGACGGTGTTGGATTGGTGTGCAAGAAGTAAGACAGACCTCACACGCTCTCGTGCCGTTCGTGCGTCGCAACAGATAAATAAAGTGTGGACACGTACGCACATAACACAATTGTGGGCTCAAATCAGTAGCTTGCCACTCCATGAACCGACGAACGTAGCCGTGTGAAACCACGAAATGTGTCTAGCTCCTGTGTTCGTGTAACACGTGAATTATACCTGGGAGCGCCGGCGCCCGGACGTCCGCTGGATTCCGTGGACGCACTCTCTTAGCGCGAGCTCTTCCTTCTCAGTTTTGCACAGCACGCTACCAGCACGTCCCCCGCGCGACACGCGCAAGGAGTGGACCCGCTGGACCGCCGCCGTCGCCCTGAGATCGCGCGCCCACGCGAACTACCGCTGCTGCGCCTTCGTCGAACGAAGAGCCCCGCTAACACCGACGAACCCGCGACCTGCGATGCCTACAAAGAGCCCCGCTAGCTTCTGTGCCACGCGAGTCCGTACGCCCCCAGATTTCCCCGCAGTCCGTCGCGTCCGCCCCACACCCACGACGAGCATGCTGCATGCCTAGTGCCCCCATGGCCACAGCACCCCGCGTCCGCCAGCCCCAGCACCTCCGCCCGCTAGGCTCCGGCGAAAACCACGCACCCCGTCCGTCCCAACTCACCTCTCCCCGGTCGAACAACATAGAAAGCCGGAATAAAAACATGTGCAACAACACGGAAACAACTACTGCAACATTAGGCTGAAGCAGCTGAAACACCATGAACATATATATTGCAACAACAAGGAACAGCAGCTGCAACATTAGGATGAAAGCAGTTGAAACACCATGAACATACTATTGCAACAACAAGGAACAACAGCTGAAACATTATGCTGAAGCAGGTGAAATACCATGAACATGTTATTACAACAACACCGAATAAATTGTTGCAACAATTGGTTGAAGGAACTGAAACATTTGGAATATATTATTGCAACACTGGTGTGAAGCATATGAACAACACTTGAAAATAAAATACTTGCAACAACATAGAACAACTACTGCAACATAAGATTGAAGCAACTGAAACATACTGCAACATCTCAAGCAGTACTACTGTAACATCGCAAAAACATCTGTTGCAACAACAAAAAAAAAATCCCATTGCAACATTCGAAATCATCTGTTGCAACATAAAAAAAACATTGCAACACGGCGAGATCTGACCCCGAAAGCTCGCCGAAACCCTAGCCATCGTCGCATCCCTTAGATCCAGAGGAGGAGGAGGAGGGAGGAGGGCTCAGATCCAGAGGAGGGGGGGCAGGCCTCAGATCCAGATCCCTCCGCCACCTACCTCGTCGGAGCCACCACCATTGCCCTCGTCTCCGGTGGGGTGTGGGAGCCGAGTCGTAGGGACAATGGGGGTGCATGGAGGTCACGGTGGGCGAGGAACGGAGGGAGGAAGGGAACACCGGCGGACGGGGGCGCGCACGCGCGCGGTGTCCCCTGTCCCAGCGACGACGCGGAGAGCGGGCAGGAAAGCGGCGCGGAGGGGGAGCGGGTGCGGGGGAGCGGCACGGAGAAAGAGCAAGTGAGGGAGAGAGGCTGCGGGGGAGCGGACGGAGCCGGAAAAGTGGGCCGAGTGCGAGTGGGAGTGTGGGGCATCCGACCGGTCGGATGCCCGGTTTATAGCATTACCGAGTATATTTTAATCTCTATAAGACCATTCTTATTCTTAATTTGGAAAGATTCTTATCGAACAATACTTTTTCACGAGTTCATTTTGACCATGTCAAGGCAACGTGCAATCTGAAGCTGCGGATGACACTAACATTGACCAGTAAATAAAGCTTAGAGACATCTCAACGAACATCGATCGAATTCAAATGTTTGATTGAGTTGATCATGCTACCTTCAGATCTTGTTTCATGAAACCGCCGTATCTCTTCAACAAAAGCCTGGAGGTTCCGGTCCGAGGACCCACCATCGGCAACAGCTGCCGCCGCTTCGTCTTTCCACGCCTTGGCTCTCATCCGGAACGCCGCTGCCCGTGGCCCGCCCATCACCTCGTCGACGCTCGCGCGGAGGGCGTCCGGCGTCGCCGGCGCGGGCAGCCGGACGCCGACCCTATACTCCTCCACCAATAGCTTGGCGTTGGTGAACTGGTCGGACCACCACGGGTACCCGACCATCGGCACGCCGGCGGCGAGCGCCTCGGCGACGGAGTTCCACCCGCAGTGCGTCACGAAGCACCCGACGGCGCCGTGGCCGAGCACGCGCCCCTGCGGGCACCACGCCACGACCCTGCCCCTGTCGCCACACGCCGCGAGGGCGTCCTCCGGGAGGAGGAGCCGCCGGCTGTCGTCGCGCACCACCCACAGGAAAGGCCTGCCGGTGCTGGCCAGGCCCTCCGCCACCTCCAGCATCTCGCCGCGGCCGATGTTCACGAGGCTGCCGAACGCCACGTACACCACAGACCCGGGCAGCTGCGCGTCCAGCCACGCCATGCAGCCGTCGTCGTCGTCGTGGTCGCCGTCATGGTCCAGGAGCGGACCAACGGGGGTCACCGGCGCGTGGGAGCGAAGCGCCTCGACGACCGGGCGCTCGAGCCCCTCGAAGGTGTTGACCAGCACCCAGGTCACCGTCTTCCTGATGATCTCCCCGAGCTGCGCCCGGAGCATCTGGCCCCACAGGTTCCTCGCGTATTCAGGGCGGACCATGAGCGGCAGCTCGTCCGCGGCCACCGTCGGCAGGCCCGGCACCGCGACCGGCGTGTCGGGGTCGGCCTCGGACGGGAAGAAGGCCTCGGGGAAGTTGTAGAAGTGGTAGTACAGCGACAGCACGGCGCAGGACTGGATCCACAGCATGGCGCACGGAATGCCCACGCCCGCCGCCACGTCGAGCGCCCACGGCACGAAGGGGTTGTTCACGACGCACGCCACGGGCCGCCCGGCGTCGGCCTGGCGCCGGAGGAGGCCGGCCAGCGCCAACGGTCCCACGTCCGCGACGTGGCGTAGCATGTCGCTGGGGTCCAGGTAGCGCGGGTCGTCGTCCGGGGAGCGCAACGGCCCGCCGTCGTCGCGGAGGTAGTCGAACCGGAGGCGGCCGCGCCCGGCGCCGACGGCGACGCACGCGCCGTCGTCGCGCAGGGCGCGGAGGCCGGCGTGGCGGAACGTCGTGAAGGTGACGAGGAGGCCCTTGGCGGCGAGGCGGGCGCCCAGTCGGAGCAGCGGGTTCACGTGGCCCTGGAGAGGGAACGACACCAGGAGGACGTGCGGCTGCGACGACATGGCTGTGGAGTGTGGACTATGGTGTGTTCGTCCAAACTACAAAGGTTGTGTGTGGGTGTTTCTAATGAAGGGAGAGAACATGTTGGGTGCCTGTCTCTAAATACAGCGCGAGTCGTCTCGTACTGTACTCGGTACTCCTGCAGGAGCGAATCTAGGATTTTAGTTTAGGGATTTTTATATATAATTTGGTAAATTTATTTTAGTCAATTTAGTAACAATTGTAAATTTTACATACGCTAAGTAACATGATAAGGCTTAAATTGAATGATTAAGTTGAAAACATCCACTAAATACAACTGGACCAAGGGAACGATTACTGGATCAGGGACGACCAGAAGGTTAAACAGGGGAACGAGATCAGTTGTGAAAAAGAGATGCAATATCTAAGTTTCTCTTCGTAAATACATAAATATTAAAAAAACACATTGGCAAATAATTAAACAATTTTTTTATTTGTGATGTTAGCAAATAGCTATGAAAGTTGACAATAATTTCCTAAACAAACAAAGAGCAAAGATTAAATTTTACCTAAACAAAATAGCGAATCAAAATGATAAGCCCTGGCGAGACCGTATATACTGCAGACGAGATGTGCCAAATAGACGGTGATTCAGAGCAGGGTGAACGGCGGCAGGCCCGACACTAGGGCCAGGGCTGCGGCCGGCAGGGCGTCACCGACTCACCGGCCGAATTTTTTACTATTTTGCCATTTTTTCGAAAGTTTCTCTCAAATAGACCCCTGGCGGAAATAATTCCAGAAATAGACCCTTGGCTCGGCGCCAGAGTGACTGGCGCCGAGCTCGGCGCCACGGTCACTGGTGCCGAGGTCCTGGGCACGGGAAAATGGCCTGCCAGGGGCTCGGCGCCAGAGTGACTGGCGCCGAGCTCGGCGTTACGGTCACTGGCGCCGAGGTCTTGGGCACGGGAAAATGGCCTGCCAGGGGCTCGGCGCCAGAGTGACCGCCGAGCCCCTGGCAGGCCATTTTCCCGTGCCCAGGACCTCGGCGCCAGTGACCGTGGCGCCGAGCTCGGCGCCTGTCATTCTGGCGCTGAGCCAAGGGTCCATTTCTGGAATTATTTTCGCCAGGGTCTATTTGAGAGAAACTTTCGAAAAAAGAGCCCAATACTAAAAAAAAAAAATTTCGGACTCACCGGTCACTCGGTCAGGCGGCGACGCGGCGTGTTCCTCGGTAGGCTCCGTGGAACTCCCCGATCTAGATTGGATTAGAAAATTAAAACGTCGTGTACGGAGTATACTGGACGAATGGAGTTCACTTGCTGTGTGGGTCGCGTCAGTGCGTCACATGGGCCCCCCGTCATCACGTTATGCGTCCAGGTCTGTTTTTCCTTTTTTACAAATACAGCACATATACTATTATACAGTATATATATACTACTTGCCGCCGGATTTGCAACCCGACATACCCCGTGCCTCCGCACTGTACTCCTGTGCAAATGTCGGCGCGGCGAGACAGGACAACACACTGCCCCAGCGTTATACAGTTGATGCGTGTTTAAAATGGGGCACGAAAGCAGCCCGAGTTCTTCGTTATACAGTTGATGCACATTTTGGGTGTCAAAGCACTCAAACAAAGATTGACAGATGTGCACGTACAACCAACTCTGAATTTCAGCCCCATGAAAACAACAGTCGCGTGCTCAACGAATCAAATAACCATTTTCCAACCTATGTATGCGTGGGTTGAACACGATGGAATAGCTATTTTTGTTCCTCGATTATCGTTTGGATCTCAAATTCGTTTTTGAACTAGTATTATTGAAGTGTCTGTTTCACGTTTCTCTTTTGGATCAGTCTCGTCTTTATAAACTACTAAAGTGCATACTTTAGTCTTCAAATTTTACCTTTGGGCTCAGTTCCATCCATAAATTCAGTTCTTTTTTTTTTTTGGCTCATCCTTTCTCCTCATCCTAACGTGGCACACCATGTTTTCATAACCACCACTCCTCGTCCTATGTAGCGCATCATGTTTATGCTAAAGCAAATTCTGTATATGTTGTATCTCAAAAGTCTCCTCAACTACAATACTGCACCTGCCTATAGCCCTCTACCACTCACCCTTTTCATGCACCCATCCCATGGTGCTCAGTTGTATGTCGCACCTCCTTTGACATAGTTTACGGTCGTGTGTCGACATCGAGTGTGTGTGTGACACATGCGGTAGTCAAACCTAATGAGCCCAAAAGAAAAGTTTAAGGACTGAAACAACTTCTTTGACAGTCCATGTATAAAATTAAGCCAAAAAGTAAGGTTTGAGGAATAAAATAGCCCACTTTGGTAGTCTATGGACTAAACTAGATCCAAAAGTAAAATTTAAGGACTAAAACAACTACTTTGGTAGTTAAAAATGAACTTGAGCATCGAGCTATAGTTAAGGGACAAAAAAAAAAGGCTATTCCAACCTACTGAACAAAACCAAATACAACTTGTTAGTCAACATGGTTCAACCAAAGTAATATTGTTCTCTTTATAAAGGATAAAAGTTACTCCTGATCAACATATGATTCAGTTTTGGTCTTTAATTTGTACGGAAGGAGGTATGAAGGGATACAATCCGTTGTGGAAAACAAAATTACAATTGGAAAATGTTCGCCAGTGATAGACGGAAAGCTAATGATATAGAATTAGCATCAATTAAGACCTTCATCTACACTTTTTCCTATCATATGAGCACCTTTCTTACCTCTATGAGCATATTTGCAAGACTAAACTGACACACCTAAAGATTGATGAAGTAACCATAGCCACATCATATCGATTAACACATCTCCAGACACTGAAAGAATAGTGTCATTGAGTCATGAAATGAATCTAGTCTGATTACCAAAGGTCCACCGCAAAGATTCTAATCAACTTAGTTATGCTCAATATGCTTAGACTTTTGAGGAAGTTGCGTAGCAATAGATGGTTAGAGCATCTCCGAGAACTTGTATAATTTACTTGCTAAACTAAGGCTTCAGAAAATAAGTAGCAACATCAATTTATCTCCTTCTCCAAGTAATTTTCTATATAAACTTCATAAAATAAAAAGGGTCACATGTTGTTTTGTGCGGCAATTCTAGGTCGCATAGCACCCCTGTCGTTCAGACTAGCTCACTAGCACAATCAGGTATTGTCAACCACCCTAGCACGCAGAGCCCCCCCCCCCCCCCCACACACACACAACAGCAACAACAAAACCCCAAAATGAGTTTGATTGATTCCACTCACAGAATCTTTGCTAACATTGAACCAAGCTGACACAGTTAATTTGTCCTCGTCCTTCCTGTTTGATTTATATCATGAGTTTATTCATAAAATTGTCTAATTATCTGGTAAAAGCTATTTAGTCTGGAACAAAGGGACTCAACATTATCGTAGCTAGAGATCACACAATCAGCAGTAAGACAAACAAGCCAAAACGGATGCACACAAATGGCTGATGGCCTTGTAGACAGTGATCGGCGTAGTACAGTAATGATCGACTGAAATAAAAGAAATTCCGAGACACCTAACATGAATCACCATCACCCCTTCTACCAAAACTAGTCTAAACAAATATAAACCGGCGTGAGCAGATATGGAGCCGAAGAAGGGGAAGTTGACAACGAAGGCTAGATGGCGCAATGGCCATTGACAAAATGGAAGAAGCGTTACGGTTGACATATTTTTTATGGAGGGAAGCTCGATTTCAACATGTATGTGACATCATGAGCTAAACAATCAGACACCGAGGGCACGAGTACCACGAGTAGAGTAGTACTAGTAGTAGGTGACCTCAGTTTCGTACTCGGC
This sequence comes from Miscanthus floridulus, assembly GCF_019320115.1. Lineage (NCBI taxonomy): Eukaryota > Viridiplantae > Streptophyta > Magnoliopsida > Poales > Poaceae > Miscanthus > Miscanthus floridulus. Next base: position 98,187,663 of record NC_089596.1, read on the forward strand.
CGGCTGCTATTTTGCATGTTCCTTTCGTGTGGGGACGGGGAAATCACCGTGTGGTTTTTCCTTTGTTTTTTTTTTCCAGAGACACCTGATTGATGAGTACGCTTGTTTAATTCCTTGGTCAAAACTTTACGTTCTATCACATCGAACATTTAACACATGCATAGAGTATTAAATATAGACTCAAAAAATAATTAATTGCACAGATTGCTACTACTTTGCGAGACGAATCTTTTAAATCTAATTAGTTCATAATTCGACAATAAAGTGCTACAGTAACATATGTGCTAATAACGGATTAATTAGGCTTAATAAATTCGTCTCGCGATTTACTGACGAATTCTGTAATTTATTTTTTATTAGTATCCGAACACCCCATATAACATCCAATATGGCACCCAAAATTTTGCACCCTTCGTCTAAACACCGCCAAACATGAACAGCTCCGTATCACGGTCACGAAATCACGTGCACCACAGTGCAGTACTGCTACTAGTACACGTTTCTGCAAGGTACGGTTTGACTCGTACGGGTATGCAACGGCAATTGCCATGTGGGTAAGGGGCAGAGCATGAGCATATGGATAAGGGTGCAGGGGAGTAGCAAAACACCAAGAACCTTTTGCAGTTGCTGTTGCAGCACACTCATCGCCATTGTTCGTGCCGGTCGTGCAGACTCGACGTGCCGTCAGTTCAACTGTGCGAGATGCGATGCCTGACCGCCTGTCCGCCTCTGCTGCTTCCCACCTGCCAGTTCCAGGGAGCCACGTTGACGACAAACATGAATGGATAGGAGTAGGATGCATGCTCATGGTTGGACGTGACATCTTCGCTGTTAATTGGCCATTGCAAGCTCACACTGCGACACAGGTCCGATGGCCGGATGCTCTACTGCATTCGTAGAGAGAGTATGGGGCACGTACGCAAATGATCAGGCCGGTCAAAAGGAGATAGACAGATAGTGGACTTCCTCCTGATGGAATGTGTTTGCCAACAAACGTTGTCTCGTGTGCATCTGCTGTGCCCATTGCGCAGCTTTGTTTTTTTGATTTCATGTTTCTCATAGAGGTACAATATCAACTTTTGGATAAAGAATATATCTGTTTAACCAATGGTGTAAACAGAGATAGGATAAGAATAGGACTTTCTCTTTTGACCAGCGGTAATACTAGGAAGCGGACGTTCGTTCGCGCGGACGCTCTTTTGGTGGGCTATAACGCCAGCCTAACACTCTCTGCTCCTCCGTTTCTACATAGAAAATCCGCTCATCAATGTACTCGTTCATATCCGCTCACTTGCTCCTACCCGCTCGCCTGCGCCTCCGGCGCTCGGTAGCTGGCCTAGACAGGCGCGGCGCACGGCCACCTCTGAGGGGCAGTGCTCGGCCACCGGCCCTGCCATGCGCAGCGCGCGGCCTCCTCCTAGTCGCGATGCTCGGCTGCCAGCCCTGCCAGGCGCAGCGCATGGCTACCCTCTTCTAGTCGTGTGGCCACTACCTCCCCGCCGCGTCGTGTGGACGATGCCTCCCTTCCACGTCGTGTAGCCGTCGCCTCCGGCCCGTCGCCTCCAAGCGTCGCCAGGCCCCTCGCTCTGATGAACTCCACATGCTGACGAGGAGATGTTGCGCTGAAAGCGCATATTACAGGAGTACGTTTCAATTGTTTTAGATGTTTCAGAGGTATGTTCCAAGTGGTTCATATGGATATTACAAAAATAGATCGGAATATTGCATATGCTACAGTGTTTGTACGCGTATGTTGAAAGCATATGTTCTAAATGTTTCATCTGTTTTTTGAGACGTACATTGCAAGTGTTTTTTTATGTTGCATATGTTTCATGCATATGTTGCAATTATTTTATCTGGATGTTGCATATGTTTTGCAATGGCTTTGTCAAGTGTTTTTATGCGTTTTTTTCAGTGTTTCAGAAGCACGTTTCAAGTGTTTCATTTGTCTTCAGATACATGTTGCAAGCGTTTCATCCGAACGTTTTTTAAAAGTAGATAAATGTTGTTGCTGGGACACACCTACCGCATCCGCCTGCTGCGGGGCGCCGCCGAGCAGGCGCATACCTCCAGGCGAGGAGATGCGGAGGGGGCACGAGCGGTCGCCGCGTGGGTCGGACAGTGTGGGCGACATCCGAGTGGCGCGAGCCCTTGCGACGCGCAAAACGAAGAGCATGCGCGCGTCCAGATATTCGGGCTCCAGCACTGCCGTTTGACCAGGGCAGCTGCGTTTTGCTGGTCTTATAGCTTACGGGGAATGGTTTATATATATTTTACAGATGCCAGCGAAATACCTTAGCTTGTCATGTCCATAGGGATTAGGGATACACTAACTTCTGTTCTAGACGCAGTGGCGCACTATGATGATCAAAAGGTGACCTTCGTCCAGGTGTGCCATACTCTTGAGATTGAGATGATGCGCTTCTTCGCATCCCACGATGGCCATTTTATTTTGGTTCACTTGGATAAAGTTGTCCATCTTAAAGCTGACCTTTTAAGTTGAAATATTTTGAATCCGATTAGTTGCTTGCATAAAGCTATACATACATAATAGCTTAAACAAAATAATTTACCTAGACAATTGTATGTAATTAGCTGGTGTTTAGTTCGCTTAGATATCATCATGGACATTGTTAAGCCTGCGATGGGTTGTCTATATAAGCGGTTTTTCTGCGTTATAGGCTGAATATGCAACGCTTGCATAGCTGGATACGGGGAAATAGACCGTTTTGTCATATGTGTATAGGTCTATGCAAGATACCAAATAATTTAAGTAGGAATTGCACTACGAGAATCTAGATAAAGGTTAATAAGCAACCAAACAGACCCTTTGTGATTCACGCGTGGATTCTTTGCATATGTTGTGCTACAAGTTATAATAAACATTAATTCCTTTTTGTTTCTTTTTTTAAAAGAAAAAAAAACCGGTTCCTCTTTGTTGAGCAGGATAAGGTCGGAATGACTTTTTTTCGGACTGTTCGGCTGATGGTTTCTACGGCTGAACATGACTGATAAGTTTAAGCGAACATAGTCTTCATTATGTTAGGAAAAAAAGATGGCCATCTTATCTAATGATTTGCTTTTCTGAAGCGATCAGGCGAATCTGGTAATGCTCGGCTAGTTGCTTGACGAGTGACGAGACTCAAAAGGGAGCGATGGGGTAGAGAAATGCAGGACATTTCCTCTTTTTTTTTTTTTGAGGAAAACGCAGGACATTTCCTATCACTGTTTGTGTTTGCCCAACATCTTTGGGCCAAGCTATTCGTTGCAGAAACCGAGTGAGTACTATGGGCCGTCACGCTAAAGTAGACCGACACAGAACGCGAACCCCACGCCATTTCCTATCATTGTTTGTGTTTGCCCAACATCTTTGGGCCAAGCTATTCGTTGCAGAAACCGAGTGAGTACTATGGGCCGCAGCCGATCGAAGAGTGGAACGCACGGGCGGCGGGGCGGAGCATGCCGCGTGCGTCTTCCGCGGCGCGGGCAACAAAAAAACACACGGTGACAGGTAGGGCTCGATATCGAGCCAGGCTTGGTTCAGCTCTGAGCTGGCTCCTCTAACGAGCCAGTTCGGCTCGGCTCGTTAATATTACGAGTTAGAGGGACAGCTTAGCTCGGCTCGTTAGTGAGTTTGAGCTGGCTCATTTAGCTCGTGAGCTTAAAAAAAATAGGATACACATGTTTATAATATTTATGTCATAATAATTTTAGAAGGTGACGTCTACCATTATGCAACCATACATGATTAATACATATCAGGTATATAAAAAATATCAACCATGCAACGTAGCTGGTCCATTCACGATCCATGCAGTTCCAGCATACTTGCTAGTTGTTTGCTATCACAAATTTAGAAAAATCTACAAATTCAATGTCGTTATCATCATTTTCTTCATGAAAAACAATCCATAAATTAATATTTAAGTACCATAATAATTATAAAATCAAAATTTATATAAAACAACTGAAAATAAGGATTATATGTTAATAGAATAGGTGTACGCTTTTGGGTTAGTATATGGTGGTCATCGGGGTTCATGCTCGTGGGCTGACACGGCACCCCCGCAGGTTGACCTCCGCGCTTGCCGCCCTTCACCCTTACGTCGGCGGCGGCGTACGCGCACCCGTATACTCTTCCAATCGACGCGGCCGACGACGGCAAACCACCCACGCTACTTGCCGCGCGCTCTGAGTCAAATCAGACACTGCGTGCCGAGCCCGAGCCGCAGGTGCACTCATGTAGGCCAAACAGGTGCCCTAAGCCGACTCACATGTCACATCGCCATGTGTACGGGTGCTGCTCGTGCTGTCTGTCTACCGACGGCGCCGTGGACGAGGACGACCGGGAAAGGGCAGGGCGTGCTGTTGGATGCAACTATGCAAGCTGCTTGGATGGCTTTTGCATTAGCGGCGAATTCAGGGAAGGGAAACGAATTTTTAACGGGTTGTCGCGGCTAATTTCTTGCTGGGAAGAATGCTTTTCTTCGCCTTCCGAGCGACGCATTCCGCTGCTGCCAAATTTTGGGTTTGCTTTCTCCATCAACCAGAGGCTGTTAGGCAGGCAGAGAGACCTTGCTTTCACCGGTCGTTCATCTCTCCTCTCCCACTCTCTCTTTACCCTGTTCCGAGGGAACATCATGGTGTCTTTCTGCGCAAACAATGTTTGGGCTCGTGTCGCACCTCGCATCATCGTATTCGTACCAATGGAACCTGACAGTGACCGATTCTCTGTTACTCCGTTTCTGATGTGTTGTCTGAAACCCCAGGATCACCTGCTTGGCTGCTTCTGATTAAACTTACCGAGTTACAGTACATGGGTTATGTGCATTTTCAGTAGATTACATCCATACGGTGTTTAATCTGACACTGTCACCAATTTATATAGAAAATTTATTTTAAATCTAGATCGTTGTGCATTACGAGCACATGTTTTGTGATAAGTTTGTAACCACGGACTTATATTGTGAACTCAATCTATACAAGATTTTAAATATGCATGGTAAAAAGAAAAGTTTAACATTGGACGAATCTAAACGGCTTCTTTTTGCTACTACTAGTACAATTTTAATGAACATATAATTAATTAGGATACGCGGTAGTCGGCTAGTCGCATATAGTTCTCATGCTATTTCTAGTCCTCACGGACATCATGTCTGTTTTGAATGTCGTTTTCTGAGAATGCTTGTAAGCGATGTTGAAATCATTGTTACAAGTTTTGTTTTCTTTTTGTGTCCTGCGCAATGTATAGTATACGTATTATATACTCCTCTCTAAAATTTGTCCCTTTTATATCGCCATGTTTGTCAAGGACTGATCTCTCCAGTTCAGAATGATTTGGTTTTGGTCTTTAGCGCTGTGCAATTATAGATATATATATATATATATATAATGTAGTCACTGAAACATGCAGAGTTATTATGCTGTGAAAGATTTTTTTTACCAAGGTGAATCTATCTGCAAAATCAACATACATGCTTAAGTTCAATATATACACTAAAAAGCGATATTGATTGGTAATTTTCTAAATTGGTTGCATATATGGTATAAGACATTATTTGAGGACACAACATTTATGCGAGCAAAAGTTATGAATATTCTTTGAGAAAAGTTTAGTATAAGCACCTTATTACTTGCTTCTATTATTACGGGAGAAGAATTGGATAAACATTACGTATATCACTTGAAAGTATGTAGTTTGCGGCGCTCAATGTTACTTATACTAACAAGCAATAAAGGCATCAAATTTAAGCCACTTATCACAAAACGGCTGTAATAGGTGCAATGACTTGTGGCGCCGATTTGTACGGCCAAAGTGTGGAACCAATCTCTTCTTCTCCTGAAGATATTTGCTCATTCAACTGGTTACAAGGACATAATATGGGGAAATTGAAAGCAACCGGCCATTCCACTCTAAACAGGAGAATTTGAAACGAGACAACTGCACAAGAGAAGAAAGCTAAGCGACTGAAAAGCCTGACCTAGTAATTGTATACTTCATATATGTATATTTTTTACAAAAATGGCTGTACATTTTACTTACTTTCCATCACATATATTTTGGAGTTTCATTCAGTTGAACCAAATGCTCCAAAAGATGGAACCGAAAACATGCTTGAATCACAAAGTATCAAAAAAGCTTTGTCATGCCATGCATGCCTTAGTAGGCCATGTATCTCGACGACATGTAATTCTCCTCCTCTATGGTCTCCAGCGTGGGTCTCCTGGACCGGGCATTGCTGGCCCGGTGCTTCAACTCGCAGATCTCCGCGGCCGCCGCGTCGTCCACCATCTCCTCCAGCCGCAGCAGCCTGGGCGCGTCCTCCGCCACCGCCACCGCCACCACCTCGGCAGGCGGCGCCACGACGACGGCGTTGGCCACCTTGGCGGAGGACCGGCGGGCCTCCCAGGTGGCCGCGGCGGCGAGGCGCGCCACGTCGGCGGCCGCCAGCGGCGTGCCCTTGCGCTTCATCGGGAAGGTCGCGTACACGGCGCCGAGCTCCAGCTCCTTGTCCGCGGGCAGCGCGGCGAGGCGCGCCCCGAGGCCCGCGCCGCGCGCGTCGACGAGGAAGTGGCCCGGCGCGTCCATCATCAGCTCCGCCGCCGTCGCCGGCAGCGGCACCTGTCTGACGCCGCCGTCCGGGAGTATCACCCTCGCGCACTTGCCGCCGCCGGACCCCGGCGCCTTGGCCAGCGTGCAGGACATGTAGTTGCCCATGGCCGGTGGGCAAGACCAGGAAGGATCGAACTGTGGTTGACGCACGCACTCGGACGGACAGACTTGTGATGAGATCGATGGGGAGGTCGTGGCTGGGTATGTATGAGTATGAGGTTGCCTGGCCGGGGAGGCCGCGGGTTATATAGCGCGGGCGGCGCGGGGGCGGGGCGGAAGAAGCGCTTGGAAACGCGTGTGGGCGAAGGCCGAAGGCGAGTAGGAGACGGGGATGGATGGATGACGGCAAACGCCAAGTGGAGAGGGAAAGGATGCGTGTGGTTTGGTGGCGCCTGGCGGGTGGCAGTGTCAGCGACTCAGCGCGCGCGCAACGCAAGGCGCCAAGGCCTTTCCTTCCCGTTCGTGATGATGGGGGGTGGGGTCGGTCGGTCGGCCGGGGTTGCGTTTGGCGCGGTGGATTGGGATCGCGCGTGGGACTTGGTGGGGTCTCGGTGGTTGCCCGGCTGGCTGGGTTGGGTTCTCGCTCGGGACAGGACGCGCCGCTGGCTGGCAGCTGGAGCTGGGAGTGAGCCGCCGCCGCAGGCCGCGTGACGGAAAGTGCGCCCGCTCGCTTCCCGTTCGCGTACAAGGCGTCCCGAGTCTCCTCACCGCAACGCGTTGGAGCGGCGGTTGGCTGCACTTGCACAGTTGCAAGGTTGCCTAGTGGCGAGTGCTACGGCACAACACTTTCCAGTGCTTCTATCTCGGAGCTGTCGAGCCAAAACCGTACTGAGTGAGGCGATGTTTAGCATGTTTGCTGTGTATATAATAATATGGTGCAAATACAATGCGTCAGGGATTTACTAGGGAATTTCGCCGTGAGGCCCATGTACAAATAGGTTCGCCAACCACCTTTTATGCAAGAACATTGACCTATCTTCTGCAATATTGTCATATCTTAACTTTGGCAACAATGGAATCCATGGTAGTATGTGTGTAGCTTATTTTGACACACGGAGTGATTGTACCAAGCTCCGGACTAAACGAGCAGCACATATCTTCATACTGCTGAATTTCGTAGTCTGATGTACGAGTAAGAGTTCTCTTAACCCAGCTCCAGCATTTTAAACTGTCCAGTTTCATGACTTTGTCAGTAGTCGGTACACAGACGAGTCCTTTCGTCTTTATGGCTCTCCTTTGGTTGACATACAAAATCATGGCTTACCAAATCATTGGCATGACAAATTTTAGAAGCGAACCAAACAGTCCGCCTTTGTCTTATTGGATTGGATTGCTGTATCAATCTACCTCTGCAATTCTGTATGCACAACTTTAACGTGCCTAGCTACCTACTGTGGTTGCTGGTTTACCTGTATCCATTTTGTTTATAGAAAATTGTATCCATTTTGTAGGCTTCGAACAGAGGAAGCAGGTGATAAAACCCAGATGACAGGGCAGGGGGGAGTGTGTGCAACACACTGTCCGTGTGTGTCTACACGCTCACTGCGTGTCGTCTGATGGTACAACAGTGGACAAGAAAGATTCCCTCTTTTTCATCTGATGAAGTCAAGGGATATACATTTCGATGCAATTGCAAGGATCATCTTTTACCCTTGCATGCTCTACTAAAATATTATAACTAGTACATCAGTACATCACCGAGGTAATTGGGTGGTGTCTCACAGAAACGAATTGAAACTCGGTGTAAGTTTCTCCATCTTTCGGTGGGAACATTCAGCAGTGAACCAGTCCAAAGACTACAATTAATTCCAAAAACCTAACAAACAATTCGCTAGGAATTTTTCTAAACTGGATTACCTACTAATCGACCGACTTTTGATTTCAAAAAAAAAAATCGGCCGACAAAACGACTCGATAAACTCGTGCTAGATTATAGATCACACAGGACTCCAGGACCGGGTCCTCAAGTTCACATCCAATCGCCTCGACTCTGCAGTCTAAACCGCACTGACAGAGACATATACTCGTCTGAAAAGTTAATGACTACGCAGAGTATAGCTAGTTAAAGAGATCGACGAAAAGGATAAGTGCGAGTTGACCACGGAACCTGCCCGCGCGACGCGAATAATTCCACCGGCTCAAGCTGATCAGCAGCTGACATTCACATGATCCATCATCAGTTCGTCGTAATCGTAAAGAATGTCGCCGACGAAGCTGCCGGGAACCTGCAGGCTTGATGCAGATGCAGTGGTGACCGTACGTGATCGTGTGAACGGACAGAATAATATTAGTACTGGTGCTATGAACACGCCGTGCTGTGCCTGCGCTGCGCGTGGACTGAGCTGCCGAATCAATCGATCACGTTGGAGACGCGAGTTGTTCTGGAACTGGAACGAATGAACGATGAAATGAGCCTGAACCGTCCTTCCTGCGTGGTGTGGTGTAACCGTGGCCAGGTGGCCTCTCTGAGACTCTGAGCAGATGCTGATAGTTGTTTGGATTGGAAAGGGTTGACCTGTGCAACATAGTATATGCTCATTAATCAACCTTCTTAGTGGTTTCAGCACCTGGCAGCAACTAAGGGATTAGAGTATTACTATTAGACGGCATGTTGAGCAGTACTATAGTAGTACACTAGTGCTGTCTGTTATTGTTCGCTTGAAATTATCAGTTGTGGTATAGTGTTTTTCTCTCACAACAAATTAGCGAAACACTATTTTTCAGCCTGGCTTTTCAGCGAAGCGGACAAGGCTGTCTCCTCTATTATTGGTCGTTTTATTATTATACAGCTTCTTGAAAAATCTATTGTTCTGGCAAATATTGATGCCTGCTGGTAAATTGGGTAATAACCCGTAACCATATCCTTCAAAGCTATCCGACCGAAACTTGCTTCAGTATAATTTACTGTTGTAGCCTTTTAACATCTTCACCGCGGCAGTAGTACTCGATGTAAGCTTTCATTTCCATGACGGAATGATTATATATTGAGTTTTTTTTTGCGAGTCATGATTATATCGAGTTGTTGACTGACCTCAACACGTCAATTTTTAACCTCTAGCCAACTAAAACGTTCATTTCTAGCTTATCATTTCGTTCATCCAGAGCAACCAATTGGTGTCACTCCCACTGCTACAGTAAAGTCCTTTTATAGGGCCAAACGGTTGCCTGCCAATTCAATAATCATGAGTTTGGTTGAGGGGTTGGGTTGGGGATGGGTTGGACCCAGTTTTGGAAGTGTTTGGTTGGGTGAGTAGTGGGGTGGGTTCATCCCCTTCAGGGTTTATTTTGCTTAGATGCGGGTCGACCCCGTCCCTCCGAATTGAGCGAACGGCCAACTTCGACCGAGTGAGCAGAGGCCGCGGGGGTGTCGGCGAGCGAGCAGAGGCCGAGGGCGAGCGCCTCGGCATACGGCGGAGCACGACCGCGAGCGCGATGCGAGCACGTGGCCAAGCACAGGGGCAGCCGGCGGCACGAGCGCGGGGCTGAGCACGGCCGGCGGCTTACGGTCTGTGCGGGAGGAAGGAGGAGGAAACAGACTGACGTGTGGGATCCATGTGGCAGGGATCTCAACCCACATTCCATGTGTCTCAACCCATACAAGAAACTGGACGAACCCAACCCACACAACCAAACAAGAAATGGGTTCACTCCATTACAGAAAATCAGGGATGGATCCAACCCAACCCAATCCAGTAAGTCCCAGAACCAAGCACACGCTAAAGTTGCACGCCGGGGTCAACCACCGAAACTGAACGCTAAAGTTGCACGCCGGGGTCAACCACCGAAACTGAACTAGGAGTACCGACCAATACTAGCGTTTCTGACAAGATCGCTCACGGGATTCAGACATTCAGCTATACAGCGGGGATTTCCCGGCATTCTTGATGATCAAGCGGCACGATAGACAGCAAATTCGCCACACTAGCTCCTTCTCCTTGACGTCAGTCCGAACATATCCATGGTCGATTGCCGTTTAGATTGTCTCTGGTTGAGCCATTTCCCATATTTAAACATCTTAAACTTTTGCTGTTGCTTCAAGACATTTGAATAATCTTTTCCTTCTTCACATTCAATGCAATGCAGTATATCAGCCCACGAGTTTCGTGAGTATTCAGGATGACACTCTAAAAACCTTTGACCATTAGCCTTTCCAACTCTGGAATTACATTCCTCAGGGGTGCCCAAACTGCAACAAGATAACATAATTGAAAATAAACAATTATTAGCAGCTAATAGACACATGAATAAGGAGACACATGACACATGAAACTAGTATTACTCCGACATGTTCAAAAAAAGTGTCTAAAGATGAGAACGACAAAACAGTCCACCATCATCAATTTGTTCATCTATAGGAACTCACTAAGATCAAATTTGGTAGAAGGGCTTAAATTGGTCTTGACTACACATCACAAGATGCAAATAATAGTGGCACAAACCAGTAAACATTCCAGATAAAAACATCTGATGCACACCACCATTTTCTACTTGTCTTTTTGACATTCCTATAGACAGTTTCTTAAAAAAAAAAGAGACTATATTATACATTTAAATGGAACTTTATCCAGCATTCTGGTCTTAATAACAATGTTGCGTCATTTATTGATTAAAATTGCTTACACCTACCAATAGTCACCAGGAATCCAGGAACTACTGGTCAAATGGGAGAAGAGGGTAGTGTCTCAGGGTGCTAATTTGGGGCACATCAGTGGCCCCAGTAAATCCAAGTCAATAACGCATGGCCCCCATTAAGTTCGCATAACTGAAACATAATCAAAGTGTATTTGCCAGAATGGGAAAAGGGACGTGCACAATAGTGTTGTTTTTAATAATATTATTAATAGAGTATTAATTTACTTTCTCTGTCCCAGAATATTTGCACTTCTATGATTCAAATTTGGTCCCAAAATAAAAGGCCACATAGTAGAGGGATATAGGTTTGGGAGCTCCAATGGCCAGCACTACTGCTCTTGCCCATCACCAGTCCCATCAGCGTGAGACCAACAAAATAAAAATAAAAAATCAACTTCTCTGAAAAAAAACCCAATGGTCTTATCCCTCCGTCCAGGGGAGTCCAGAAAGCTCCCATGCACTCGTTCATGAGTTCTGCACCGCAACTAATCTGCTCACCATCATCCTAGATGTGCAAATATTTTGGGATGGAGAAAGTATGCAAAAATAAAATGTCACGGGTCTACAAGATTCAAATCTAGTATTGTGTTTCCATTGAATAAATGTAACTATGCAAGAACTGGAAGACACCACAAAATATCTCTGAGAAGACCTCTTTCCCTCACACCCACGTCCAACTAAGACTTAGCCAATCTGCAAGGTTATGATATGGCTGATGCGGCACCATTGTGCATGCCCTTAGTGTATATAATTGGTAAAAATGTTCAGTTTCTATAAGCAAATTCAGTTTAGTAATAGATGGAGCATGCACTATATTTGCCATCAAAATTTCTTTCACCCGTTACTGTTCTATTATCTGCAAAGCTTTCCATGTGTTCAAGCGCATCCATGCCATTTTTTTATATCAAAGCATTACTGATGCAACCTCAAAAAGAAATCTCTTCCCTAAGGATTAACTTCCAGTTCACAAAAAAAAAAGTAAACACTTACTTGTAACAGAAATGAGAATAGAAAGAAGCTAAGATAAATACTACTCCCTCAATTCCAAATTATAAGACGTTTTTGGCTTTTCTAGATACATTGCTTCTATTATATATCTAGACATTGTGTATATCTAAGTGCATAGTAAAAGTTATGTTAGAAAAGCCAAAACGTCTTATAGTTTGGAACGGAGGGGTTAGAAGATATTGTTCTTGACTTCATTTCCAAATTAAGATATAAAACAAAGACAAGTTTCTCAATTGTAGACCTAAAGCTTCAATAACTGAAAATATAGTTGCAGAACCTACCTGAGTCCATCAGCATAAAAGTGCCTGCCTTTATCAAGAAATCTATGTATGCTTTTATACCGTAATATTATCTCTTTAGTCCGAGCAGAAACCTGCATACATGGTACTCAAATGAAATGAAATTGTAGAAATAAAATAATGCAAAAAAGGCAACTCAATATGAACCAGGAGGGATCAATATATGATATAGGCAAGTGCTACCTCAGAGATCCCCAGTTTGGTATTGCAGAAAACTGCAGATTCTTTTGAGACGTCCATAGGGAGATCAAATGTACTCAAACTTTGCTCTTCAGCAATAAGATTTGTGGTCATCATCATCATGATAATACAACCTTTCCACAGGAAGCCAAGCTTCTTTCTTAAACAAGAAGTTGATAAACTAGCAAAATGAGTCAGCATTAACATTGAGGCACTTTCACTGTCCACAGACTTCCCAGTAATAGCCAGGTCATATCTATGAAGCACATTTGTTTCATATTGCCCAAGCAAACTGATAATTTCATATATAATCTTGTACTCCTTGTTATGTTTCTTGTCAGTGGCCGACCTCATTTGGATGAAATGGTGCAGTATGTGCTGCATTGAGGAGCCCAATACCCTCAATGCTGCAGCAAGGCAAATAATCTCATCTGATACTTCAGCATCAGGTTCAAGCACCTCCTTTTGCTTTGCACAGCACAGGATACTAGACAATATGGCCTTCACAACCACAGTACATTGTTGCCTGAACTTTTCATGAAACATATGCTGGTTCTCTTCAATTACGCGACCAATATCACTCACACCGATGGGAAGATCATCACCAGAGTGCAATTCACAAAACGAAAGCAGCCGATCGATCTGACTTCTGAGTTTCTGCTCAGTGGTATCTTTGATACAACTATAAGGTCTTTTCTTGCCCAAATAATTCAGTGGGGCTTCTGCATCACCAGTTCTGTTGAAAACACACAATGCCGGTAAATATCTGACATAAAGTTTCATGGCATACTGAAACGCTAGCATATGCGAGTTAAGATCACTGGTGCATCTTGACATGAGCAGTAAAAGATGTGCTTGTACAACAGCCGGCAACGAGAAGAACCAGGTCCTTTGAACCAGCGCTAAAGCCCCCTGAAAGCTGATTTCTGGAGTCTGCTGCAATGCCTTCCCTGACCAAGAAAGTGCACTCACAAACACCTCAAATGCCCCCTCATCCAGTAATGATGAAATGAAGTGGCAGCACACAAGTTCAAGCATGATGTGCTCATCCTCGTACGGCAGGGCCTCAGTGAACATCCTTGATCCTTCCGGTGCAGCACAGTTGGCTATGACCAAGCAGCTCCTCAATTGGCCACTAGAAACAGCACTCTCAGCGAAGACCTGCAAGGACCAGAAGAAAGTTCAACTATCCAAACCAATCAACTCACAGAACATTTCAGTGGAACGAAAATCAGCACTTGAAACTAGTTCCTAAATCTTTGGTAAAGGAATTGACGCAACCAACTAAAGAGAGGGTACTGAAACGGGTACCTCGATTGCAGGGAGGAGGGATTGCGAGGGATCCCGAGAGAGGATGGCGCGAAGGGAGGCGAGGAGGCCGTGGCAGCATCGACCCGCTAGGCTTGGATCGCCGGCGTTGAGAAGAGGCAGCAACTGGAGGCAGCGGCGAAGGAGCGCCGGGAGGTTGGAGCGAGGAGGCGACGTCGAAGACGAGTTACAGAGCTCCGTCAAGGTGAGGGTCGCCACGCGCCGGGCGGCTTCCAGCGCCTTGGCGTGAGGCATCGGCGGCGGATTGGAAGCAGAAACCCTAGGATTTGTTGCCTCTCAGAGGAACGAGCAGAACTGGGAGCGGAAGAGAAGGAGATGCAAAGTTGCCATTCACCAACGGCGGCTGTCTTCCGCGCCCTGACGCAAATGTCTCCTCGCCTGACGCCTGACGCCTGGCGCAGGCCGCTGTTCCTGGCTGCCGCGGCCACCACACCACAACAGCCCCAGCCGCCCAGGTGCAAGTGACCAGCCCAAACCAGGGACCCGGCGTTCGGCGTTGGCCAGAGGTGCCGTCGGCCGTGCGCCCCGCCGCCGCCTACTACAGATTCACCGAACTCCAGTCGTGGAGATAGAGATTGGGGAAGTGGGGATCGTTTTTTTTTTTTTTGAATCTCTGACCTCTGGGGATAAGGGGGTTTGTTGGGCGTGAGACCGTTAGAGCCTGAGAAGAATCGGGAGGTCGACAGTCGACACTACCGGTTGGCCTTCGTAGGCCTTTTGGGCCGGTCTGGAAAAGAGGAGGAGGATAGATAGGTGTCGGTGTGTCGCCTATGGGCTTGAGGGCCTGATTGGTCCGTTACCAAAATTTGTATTCAAGATTTGGCAACAAAAAATTATCAAAACTTTGATAAAAATATTTGCCATAGATTTGACATATTAATTATAAATTTTGTTACCAAACCAAATGGCTGTCAAAATCTTGGCTTATCTAAGTTTTCGTAACAAAATTTTGGCTATCAACTGATGGTGTCGTCACCCCCAATCGCAGGGATCTAGCTTCTATATATTCGGCTCGAGTGCCACCCGACTACCAGTGACTCCGGCGACACTAATGCCACGCAGGTGGCGCCCCTGTGGTTGTTCTCTTCCGTCGCTACGGGTGTGTTTGGTTGCCCGCATAAGGGCAAACCAGGCTCCCGGGATGCAGCCTGCTCATGTTTGGTTCCCTAGCCACCCTCCCGAGCCAGGCTCCGCTCGTGCAAAAGCCCCCTCCTGGCCTGGCTCGCGAGGAACGCCCAAATCGGCCGTTTTTCTTCAGCCTGGCTCGCTCCGTGCTCCCGCGAGCTCGCGCGCCTGGCGATTCCATGCGCGGGGAGATGGCACGAAGATCCTAGGGTTACCTCCCCCGTTCCCGCCATTCACCGCCTATATATCTTCCCTCCCACCGCCTCCATCTCTTTTTTTTTCTTGTCGCTCCCCGTCTGCGCCGCCGGTAAGCTCCACCTCCTCTTCCTCCTCCCCCCGGTGTTCTTGATGGATTCGTGGCCTCCTAATGCCTACCCTCTCTCTCGATTTGTTGCAGGTGCCGTGGATTTGCGTCCTCTCGAAGCAAGTGAGTTTTTTCCCTTCTCTTTCTCCATTTTTTCTGTGCGATTTGAAACCCTAGGTCACCATTGTTTGTTGATCTCGCTGCAGGCACACCAGATCTGATTTCTTGGCTGTTATTGCGGTATGGATCCTTGTTCTTAGGTCTCATTTTTTTCTTATTTTTTTCAAGTAAAAATCCTATTTTGTGTATGCTAATCCTCTTTTCTTTGCTTGTGTGCTTGCATATCTGAGCTCCCTCACCTGTTGGGTTGGGCTTTTGCTGGTGCTGCTGTTTGTTGACGTGGGTATTTTGTATATCTACTCCCCCTCTCGCCTCCCCCCTAATCTGTATCGTGCGATAGTGAGTCCTGCGTTCTTGGATTCGGATGCATGTTCTACTTTGTGAGATTATGAGCAAGCATATGAAGTTGCCATATTGTCTGAGCTATTGTCCAAGTCTGTGATGATTCCTTTTGTCCTGAGCTATTACCTTAGTCTATGATGATGCTTTTTTCTGAGCTATTGCCCTAGTCTTTAATGATGAAAGTCTTATTTTTAGCATGTTCTAGTATATGATGAATCCTTTTTCTGAGCTTTTGTCCAAGTCCATGTTGATGACATTGTCATTCTGAGCATTTGTCCTTAAATTCCATTCATTTTTTCTAGATGGACTTAGAAGAGAAGAGACACATTCTTTTTGCTCGTGCGGCTGCTCTTATCACTGCTATGTATGCCCTGCTATTTGCTAGACTTAGAATGCTTCAGAGTCAGCGGCCTCAGATCAGTTATGGTCCAATGAGCATTAGGGATGAGGAGCACCAAAGGAACTTGAACTTAATTTACAACTACAATGATATAGAGTGTGTGAACATGCTTAGAATGAGAAGGGCACCCTTTTTTAGTTTGTGCAACTTGCTTAGGGACAAGAAGCTACTTGCTAACAACATAAATTCTTGTGTTGAAGAGCAAGTTGCAATATTTCTCCATATTGTTGGTCATAACCAACGATTTAGAGTTGTAAAGCAAAACTAGAGAAGGTCTATAGAGATAGTCCACTACCATTTTAAAGATGTGTTGTATGCTATTGGTGAACTTAGATAAGAGATGATTAGACCTCTAAGCAATAAGACACCAGTAAAGATTAGCAACAGCCATAGATGGTATCCTTACTTTAAGATAAAAAAACCTATCATATAGCTGCTAGGATATTGTTGCATTAGCTCATGTTAATTTACTATGCAATTTTGGATGCCACGTAGGACTGCATTGGGGCCATCGATGGGACTTGTGTATTTGCCAAAGTTCCAGCCAAGATGCAAGCTGCATTTAGGGGTAGAAAGAATGCCCCCACACAAAATGTGCTAGCAGCAGTTAGCTTTGACTTGAAATTTACCTATGTGATGGCTGGTTGGGAGGGATTAGCTCATGATGCCACAATTCTTGCTGATGCATTACAGAGAGAGGATGGGTTGAGGGTTCCACTAGGTATTTAAATCAACTGTGTACAACCACCTGAGGAAGTGGAGGCAGAGGTGGGTGAAACTGTCCAAGCTGAGGGACCTTAGTGGAGCTTAGTGGGATGAGGACAACTGCATGATTGTTCTTGAGGAGGAACACTACAATGGTCATACCAAGGTGAGCAAGAACCTGTGATACTACAACTTAATTTGTTAGATGACTCTTTGAAACATTTTGTCATTATGACTAACAAGGGACATTTCATTATGCAGGACCACCCCAATGATGCTCCACTACTCAACAAGCCCATACAACACTACAAGCATATGATGATCATCTTTGGCAATGGTTAGGCAACAGGCAAGTGGGCTATGGGCTCCAAAGAGCCACTTGGCACACCATCTGACTGTGCTGAGAGCTCACTGAAGACTGAGGCTACTGAGATCCTGAATAGTGGCAAGACTGTCACTCCTGAGGCTACTGTAACAGAACCGACCAATTATACAAAATTAAGTAAGAAAATCATCTGCCAGCGCAGACGATTTAACAAACTTAAGCCTGTATAACCCGGTAGTCCGTGAAATCACGAAGGATTTCAAACCAACTCACATACCAGCCAAGATCATAATAAGTTTAGCGGTCACCATCACATATTACATAAAATTTCGCATCACAGATACATCAGAGTTTAAACATAGTTATTACAAAATGAGTTCGGATAAAAGTAGCGGAAGCCATTTGTTCAAAACCACATATACTCACACGGAGTTCAAATACAGTGCCAGCTAATGATCATCTCCAACAAAAGCATCAGACGAGACGTAAGGAATGACCATGCCCATGGTCCTAAGCATCACCCATCGCAGGATAAAGGCAATTGATACAGTAGCTGTAATACATCTGCCCATCTGTAACAAGTGGGAATAAAACCCTGAGTACGAGAAGGTACTCAGCTAGACTTACCCGACATAACCGAAAATAAAGTGACACCAAGGATTATGAAGGACTTTATAGTAGGGTAGCTGACTCATTTGCAAAAAGAGGCAGTTTCAGCATTTCAAGAACTTTTCCAAAAGCATTATTGTCAAGTTAATTATTATTAACCTGTCGACTACATTTGCACCTATACTAGAGCAAGCATGGGATTAAGCAACTAATGATAACCAATGATCATTAACAACTTCCATAATGTCATATTCATTATAACTGTCTAAGTGTTCCATTAACATTACTACGATGAAGTAACTCAAGTCAAGTGCTCACTATCCAGGAGCGATGGCGATTCGAATCAATTCCTAACCAGCTGGTGATTTATTCCTTACACAAACCTCACTCATCCGCTAAAGTGAGGTATTGGTCACCGAGTTAACTATCCAGGAATCTCGAGTTTGCCAGGAACCATATGTACCCGAGGGCCGACCAACTGCACTTTGGTCTTATCATCTCGCCCCCGTGTCCTACCACACCTGCTCCGGCACAGTGCGCTGCGGGCAATCTACTCGGCCCAAATAATCTCCTAGCTTCACGGTCAAAAGGTACTTTATTCGGCCAGCTAAATGTAAGGCATGTGTTCAACATGACTCGAGGCCCAACAACGGTCGGTCCTTAATCGACACAGACGGAAAGCACTACAGTCCAAAACTCTGTAAGTCTCCGTCCGATCTCAACTTTATTTAACACTTAGTTATACCATGACCACATAGTTATCCAAGCAGATCCAGGTAACCACCTATAGCTCGCAGGTGATAGGAAATCACCCGACTTCTACCGGTCTAAGCCAGCTAAGCATTGACTCGACTGCGGATACCATGGTAACAAGGATATAGTATAACAAAGGTAGACAAGGTATAATGCAGCAACGGTTGCAAACAACTCCTGAACGTAATGCATCAATTAAGGTAAAGCATTTTAATTAACAATTGCAAACCGGGGAGAAAATGCTCCGGGGCTTGCCTCCTTCGAAGGAGCTCGGGCGGTGATCGGGGCACTCCGGAAGTTCCTCAACGTCCTCCTCGTCGGCTTCGATCACTTCCTATGGCTGCACCTCAAACTGTTTCTCAGGCTCCTCGGGTATGACGACTAGGCTCTCGGTTTGCGATCCTATATGATGCATGTGCGTAAGTGCTTATGCAAAAGTGCATCGGATGAAATGAACACAAGGGATATGCTTGAATGCAAGGTAGTCAACATCATCCAAGAACATATACTATAAGCACATGTCATCTACTGCATTCTCTTCTACTACTAATATGCTAAGTCAACACATCTCATTAAATGCTTCAAAGATACATCAAAGCTTCACTAATTTCTTAAACATACACAAAGCAACATTTGATTAACCCTAGTTAATAATAGGTTTGAATCACAACATCTATTTTTATAGCTTAGAAAAATCTTATAAAATTACCATAGCACAGTACTACCCTAAGTAGTCTACCATCAAATTTTTATGGCATTTGAATAAGTGAAATAGCCTACACAAAAATGACAAGCTTGGACCTAAATATGAGCATGAAAATACTTTGTATTGTGAAAAGTGTGAAACAATAGATTTAGTATTTTTCCTATGATCTTCATAGCATGCAATCACTGTACAAAAATTATCACATGCATGTTTTATACAATTTTTGCTCTCTAGCAAAAATAACAAAAATCAGCCATTAAAGGCACTTGAACTACACCTCATACTTTTTCTACAGGACATGCATGGCATATATTTTTCCTAGGAAGTACATTACACAAGAAGAATAACACACGTGGAAGCATATTTTTCTGATACTTATAGGTTTTACTACACATTTTACAAGATATCAGCAATATCAAGAATTAAATAAAGCTCTATAGAAAAGTATCTCAAAAATGACATGAAATATTTTTATCATGTAGATCTAGTAACAAGGAACCTAGAAAAATTTGTTTCAACAAATTTGGAGCCAAAATGATTACACAAACATTTCCCAAAGTATTTAACAGAAATCTAAAAATTCCTTTTTCTTAATTCCTTTTTAAAACCAACCGACGAAAAAGGCTGGGTGCACCCGGTGCTGTGCACCCGGAACCTTCACCAGCCACTGCGGCTGGGCTCTGTGGCCCCATGGGTCAGCGACCCGAGAGCAGGGGAGGAGCTCCGCCGACCGATGCTCACCGGCGACGAGCCCTTCCGGTGGCGCGTGCGGTGCCAGCGTGCACACCACGCCGAGCCGCACTGGCTGGGAGGGTGGCGTTGGCCCGGCGGCATGATCGACCACGCGACCATGGTAGCATGCTCACCGGAGAGGAAGGAGGCGGCCAAGCTCGGCCCTTACCTCGACGACGGCGGCTGCAAGCGAGCGCAAGCGAGGCAGGGACCTAAGGCGGAGCTGTTGGCGGCGGGAATCGAAGAATGGAGGCGTGGAAGGAGGGTACGTCGCCGGCGGGGCAGCGACGGCGTTCGGTGGTGAGAGCGGGCGCGCGCTGCTGCTGTCGTGGCTTCTGAGCGAGCGGGGGTGCGAAATGGGGGCGCAGCGGGGGCAGCAGATGAAGGCGAGCGCGTGGAAGCGAAGGCAGGCCGTGGCTGCCGCGCGGCGTACGTCACCGGCGCATGGTGGCCATGCGGCAAGCGTGCTCTGGCGCTGGTCGGGACGCGGCGTGCGCTGGCGAACGGTGAGCGGGAGCAGGGGAGCGGCGCGGAGGCGGGCCGTCGCGCGAGGTGGGCTGGGCCACGGCGAAGGTGTTGCTAGGCCAGACGCGGGCGGGCGAGCGAGCGGCGCGGTGGTAGGCCGAGCCGGCTTCGGCCATGGGCCGAGAAGCGGGGCGGCGGCCCGTGAAAGGAGAAAACCTTTTTCTCAATTTCTATTTTCAAGAAATTTTCAAATACCAGTTTTCAAATATCATTTTGAGCAAAAAAATGGCATCTTTTAAAAATGTCCCAAAAATAAAAGTTGCTTAGAATTTAATCCTCTACAACTTTGCTTTTATGACCAAAGTCAAATTCCAAATAGATTTTTAATTACCAAATTAAACTCAATATTAATTCAAAACCCTAATTTTGAAGAATTATTTTTAAAGCAAAATTTGACAATAATTCAAATACAAACTTTGCTCGAAAAATTATGCTAAATAATTCTAGATGCTTTACAATCATAGCCAAACATGTTTTACTAACCTAGCAAGCATAATGAGGACAAAAACAACTCTAAACAAGTTTATGCAACATTCATGTTTCACGAGCATGTTTCATACGTTTCGAAGCATGATTTCAGTTATTATTTACATGATTAGGTATGTATGATTAGGATGCTTGATGATGCATAATATGCATGATTTGCAGTGCCTAAATGCTGGCATAACATCGGGGTGTTACAGCCCCCCCCCCCCTTATAAAAATCTCGTCCCGAGATTTGGGTTACGAACCATTTGTTATAAAAATCTTCATAAGCTTTTTGTAGATATTCTCCTGTTTCCTAAGTTGTATCTCCCCCATCATGATGATTCCACTGTATCTTGTATGTTTTCACCACACTATTCCGAGTAGCACGTTCTTTAGTGTCTAACATACGGACCGGTTGCTCATGATACACTAAATCTGATTTGAGTTGGATGCCTCGAGGTTCTATTCTTTCCTCCGGAACACGCAAACACTTCTTGAGATGTGATACATGAAAAACTGGGAAGACGATACTCATTGTCTCAAGTAACTCTAACTTGTAAGCTACTGGACCTCTTCTTTCCAAGATCTTGTATGGTCCTACGAATCTAGCAGCAAGTTTTCTCCGGACTCCAAACCGTTTTTTCTTCATTGGCGTGGCCTTCAGATAAACATAGTCACCAACTTCAAACACAAGAGGTCTCCTTCTGTCTGCATAACTTTTCTGACGCGATTGGGCCGCCTTCATATTTTGTTGAATAATATGAACTTTCTTCTCGGCCTCTTCTACAAAGTCAATGCCATAATACCTTCAATCTCCTGGCTCGACCCAATTCAATGGTATTCTACATTTTCTGCCATACAAAGCTTCGAATGGAGCCATCTTGATGCTTTCTTAATAACTATTATTATAAGCAAACTCAGCTAATGGTAACCATGACTCCCATGATCCCCTAGAAGACAACACACAGGCTCTTAACATATCCTCAAGAACAACATTCACTCATTCAGTCTGACCATCCGTCTGAGGATGATAAGCGGTACTACGAATCAAACTCGTTCCTAGGTCTTTGTGTAAATGTTCCCAAAAGTGAGCCGTGAACTGTGGCCCTCTATCAGATACTATAGTCTTTGGTATACCATGCAACCTCACAATTTCTGCGATATACTTCTCGGCATATTGAGGTGGTCGATATTCTGTCTTGATAGGTAAGAAATGAGCGGTCTTAGTAAGACGGTCCACAATCACCCAAATCGAATCATGTCCCTTTTGAGTCATGGGCAAACCCGAGATAAAATCCATACTTATATCATCCCACTTCCAACTAGGTACGGACAAAGGTTGCAACAAACCAACAGGTTTCATATGAATAGCTTTCACTCTACAACACGTGTCACATCTAGCAACATATGCTGTAACTTCTTTCTTCATTTTGGTCCACCAATAACAAGGTCTTAGTTCTTGATACATCTTACTACTTACGGATGGATAGATAGCTTAGAAAGGTGAGCTTCATCCATGAGTTTATTCCTAAGCTCTAGATCCTTGGGAACCACAAGACGGTCGTCAAACCACAACACGCCCTGTTCATCCACTTTAAAGTGCTTTGATGGCTTTTCTTTTATTTTCTCTTTGATGTGGAATATTCCCTTGTCGGTTTTCTGGCCTTCTATTATCTTACTCTCCAAAGAGCAACTAATATGAATACTATATAACACAGCAGGATGCATCAGATCGAACCCATCTTTAAGTAATGGCTGCACATTCAAGAAATGTGACTTTCTACTCAAAGCATCTACCACTACATTGGCCTTTCTAGGATGATATTGCACATTCAAGTTGTAATCTTTGATCAATTCCAACTATCTTCGCTATCTCATATTCAGTTCTGGTTGGGTAAAGATGTACTTGAGACTCTTGTGATCTGTGAAAATGTTGCACACATTACCAAGTAGATAATGTCTCCAAATTTTTAGGGCATGCACGACTACAGCAAGTTCAAGATCATGTGTCGGATAGTTGACCTCGTGCTTTCTCAACTGACGTGAGGCATAAGCAATGACTCTCCCTTCTTGCATAAGAACACAGCCCAAACCCATTTTCGATGCATCGCAAAACACATCAAATGATTTCTCAATGTCTAGTTGTGCGAGAACAGGAGCAGTGGTCAATAGCTTCCGCAAGGTGTGGAAAGCTGCTTCGCACTCCTCTGTCCACACAAACTTGTGATCTTTCTATAGCAGACTTGTCATTGGCTTGGCAATCTTCGAGAAGTCTAGTATAAAACGACGGTAGTAACCGGCTAATCCTAAGAAACTTATAATCTTAAGAACTGTGGTCGGTGCCTTCCAATCCATAACCTCTTGCACCTTACTTGGATCGACTGAAACTCCATTTTGTGACAGAATGTGACCAAGGAAAGGAACTTTCTTCAACCAGAATTCGCATTTGCTAAACTTAGCATATAGCTTATGATCTCTAAGTCTGGTTAAGACAATTCTCATATGCTCTTCATGATCCTTCTCGTTCTCAGAGTACACCAGAATGTCATCGATGAACACAACCACGAACTTATCCAATTCTGGCATGAAAACTGTATTCATCAAAAACATAAAGTATGCAGGAGCATTTGTCAAGCCAAAGGATATGACAAGATACTCATACAACCCATATCTGGTGGAAAATGCATTTTTTGGTATATCTTGTAGCCTAATCTTGATCTGATGATAACCGGATCTCAAATCTATCTTTGAGAACACCTTAGCCTTGGCTAACTGGTCAAACAGAACATCAATATGAGGCAAGGGATACTTATTCTTGATGGTTACATCGTTAAGTGGCCTGTAATCTACGCACATTCTCAAAGTGCCCTCTTTCTTTTTCTTCACAAACAAGGCGGGACATCCCCATTCAGACTTGCTTGGCTGGATAAACCCCTTTTTCGATAACTCTTCTAGTTGCTTCTTCAGCTCAACTAGTTCATCTGGAGGCATCCGATAGGGTCTCCTTGAAATCAGAGCTATTCCGGGGATTAACTCAATCCCAAACTCAATATCCCTATCTAGCGGAAGATTAGGTAGCTCATCGGGGAATACATCCGGAAACTCACACACTACCGGAATCTGATGAATAGGAATAACTTCAGTAGCACGTGTAACACTTATAAGGTCTATTCTCCAAGGCAATGGTACTTGGAAAGTACCCTCACCGAGAGGATCCTTAAGGGTAAGTACCCAACTTCCGGTATCTATGACTGATCCCCAATCCTTCATCCAATTCATCCCTATAATGACATCCAAAACTAGTCTAGACACAACTATCAAGTTCACTCAAAACTTTCTGCTACCTAATTCAAGGGTTGCCCCTCGAACCATCCGGTTGGTCAAAACATCAGCCCCTACTGAACTTATATGGTAACCATAACCCAATTCTATGCATAGTTGTTCATGTTTCCATGCAAATGCTTGACTCATAAAAGAATGCGATGACCTATAATCAAATAGAACAACTGTAGGGTTTTTGTTGACAGGAAACTTACCAGCGGTTATGGGCTCTCCTTCAGGAATCTCATCCACAGTCGTACTATGCACCCTAGCATTATAAGTCTGCTACTTCTTCTTGGGCGGATAAGGATAGAACCTTGAGAAGTGGCTGGGTTGGTCACAATTGTAGCAGGGTGCCCTCACTGTACCAGTAGATCCCACAGCTCCCTTGGAGCTACCCTGTACCGCAGTTGTGGCTGCCTTGTTAGACTGTACTACCATCTTGTAAGACTTCTGAGGTCCCCTAAAATTTTGACCTCTCTGCTGAGGTGGCCTGAACCTAGCGCCAGGCGTAGATGGACGATAGGGAGGACGACCTCCCGCAGGTGCTCTTGCTTGGGATGGACCACCTTCTAGGGCTCTCTTGCGAGTCTTAGCTGCGGTGTTGGTGTTGTCGTTCTTTTCATGCTTTAGACAATCACTGATGAAGTCATTGAATCTGGCGTGGGTGTTGGTACCCACATGCTTCATCATCTTTGGATTGAGTCCTCTCTTGAAACTGGCGATTCTCTTAGCATCAGTGTCAACCATATCGGGAGCATAACGACACAAGTTGTTGAAGGCATGTAAATATTGAGTCACAGTCTTGGTGCCCTCATTCAACACTAAGAACTCTCCTAACTTCATCTCGGTCAGCCCGGGTGAAATATAAACTCCACGGAAGGCTTCAGCAAACTCTCTCCACGTAATCTGAGCATTTGGAGGGAAGGTTATGCGATGGTGCTTCCACCACATTCCCGCTGGTCCTTGCAACTGATGTGCCGCATACTCAGTTTTCAATACCTCAGTCATCCTCAACACACGGAATTTATCTTCCATAGTGTTGATCCATTCTTCAGCATCAAGTGGTTATGTTGCTTCCTTGAATATTGGTGGCCTGGTGTCCATAAAATCTTTGAAGCTATTGTATTGATTCACCCCAATACCACCACCCTGATTATTACCGCGCTGAACATTGTTGGCGATGGTACGCAGAAAATCCTCCATGTTCTTCTGGGACTGTTCCGTGTTGCGCTGACTCCCGAGCAACTGTGCGAGGAACACCTCTGGGGTAAACGGGGGAGGAGGTGGCAAATGCGGTTCATGGCGAGGCTCATTGTTGTTGCCGTGGTTTCCACCACCACCACCGGTCCCCGCACCGTTAGCACCGGTCTCAGCGGCCTCATATGTGGTACGGCGAGTATTTGTCATCTGCATATTTCAGTAACAAGTAATGATTGAGTGAAGCTGTAATAATTGTGAGTGAATGAAAAATTATGCCAAACTGAATTTACTGGAGAGAATAAATTCATACAATAAAATAGAGGCATAATAATCACATCCCAATTAAAACAACATCACTAATTAAATTACTTCAAAAGCAAACATCGCGTCCGTACAACCAAATTGCCAGCATACATACACTGGACTTTTATGCATTTAGATATCGCATTACTAGCCAAGTTCCAATCACATGCCAAGTCTCATAAGTTCAAAGCAAGATACATTAGGTTACATGCCAACAAAAGAAAGGTCATCGCGACAGGACCTAAACACTAGCGCAAGGCAACTAGCCTACTCCTCGGGGCCGTCGTCGGGGTCGGAGACGTCACCATCGCCGCCATGTGAAACTACAGGCTCGTCCTCGTTGTCGTCGTCGATGTCCATGCTAGCGGCGTCTAGAGGAGCATATGGGCCAACCCCATTGTAGAGCGCGTGAAACTCTTCGTGTAGGTTGACGTTGTACTCCTCTAGCTCATCGACCCTCTGCAGCAGAAGATCCCTCTCGTCCCAGGCTTCATTCCTCTCCTAAACCAACTGTCCAATCATACGGTCTACATTGTTGTTGGCTTGAGTCAACGTATGCACCCGCTGCATAGCTCTATCCCCTCTCTCAACCGCTTGGTTTCGCTGTAAGTTCATATTAGCCAACTTCTCCTACAAACTAGCTATAGCATGTGCCTGCTTCTTCTTCTGCTTTCTCACCTTGAGCTTATCATGACCACGTAACCCAGTCAAAGTCTAGTAGGTACTCTCAAGACCCTCATACGCTCTAATGGCAGCGAACATAGCACTCATAGCATGGTTGTTGCTAGCCTGTCCCTCAGCTGGACCTCTGACCAAAGCACTTCCCTGAGGCTGAACCCAAATAGCATCATGAGGATCATCCCTAGGAAAGGTGCCAGCTAGAGCTGCTGCAAGCTCACTAGGAAATCTACTCATGATATCCCTGATGACATGGAAAGCTGCTCCCTCTGCACCCTCAATAGGAGTGCGACCCTCAAACTCCAAGTGCCAACCATCCCAATCTGGAGCATCACCAAGGGCAGGAATGGTGATCTCTACCACTGCAAGTCCATCCTCTGCTAACTGGCTCTCATTCCAAGAGTACACCGGCTCTTGACCCTTTGGGTACCCCACATCATGGAGCACTCTCCAAAGCAAGGTCAGCATGCCAAACTCACTCAAGAAGGTGTCCATGGTGCGGTGCTCCCTCAGGGCCAACAGACGTCGAGGTGCTCTTCCTCCGGTGGACTTACGGGCGGTCTGCTTCGTGCGGGCCATCTGTAGCAAAAGTTCTTTTATTACCTCGTGGGAATATATTTCTGGTGATACAACTTTTATCAAAATGAGATAATCAATTTATAAGGAGAGGAATGCATGACATGAAGGAAATGCACAAGTAATATGATGTATGTACGTGCCGTACGTTCTCACAAACTTATGAAATAATTAATTTCTAGCGATGAATTCGGTGGCATACAAACAATCTCTCAAATACATATCTAATACGTTCTACACGATAATGTTGTTATGTACCTGCAGAAGATTCATTTTAGCCTAATTCCCAATGAATGCATAAAAGCAATAAATTTTATCTACACGCTCTACACGAATCCCAGATACGTGTACAATGGTAGTAACTAACCGAACCATCGTCCGGCATCGCCTTAACAGATGGAATACCCACACATGAGATACCTTTGTAAAACATGCGTAGAACATGTAATTACTCCATCATCATATAAGCATTCACCCTAGATCGGCGGTGTATCCGATTATGCTCTCACAACTCACACTTACCAAGACGTAGAGGCAAATGATCCATACATTACCACTCAAACAAGTGGCACTCATACAATAGCACGCCGTATGAGCAACAAAAGATAAATATGATGCAAGAACCCCAAGTCAGTACTTAATTAAGCCACCTAGAGTCCTTAACTTGGCATAAAGGATATGACCACTGGCACACTTTTTAGTTTGGAAATCACGTTTTTCAAATGCCTTTTTGTTTTAAATACACTTGTGAATAGTACACATGCTAAACCATGCTCTGATGCCAGCTGTAACAGAACCGACCAATTATACGAAATTAAGTAAGAAAATCATCCGCTGGCACAGACGATTTAACAAACTTAAGCCCGTATAACCCGATAGTTCGTGAAATCACGAAGGATTTCAAACCAACTCACATACCAGCCAAGATCGTAATAAGTTTAGCGGTCACCATCACATATTACATAAAATTTTGCATCATAGATACATCAGAGTTTAAACATAGTTATTACAAAATGAGTTCGAACAAAAGTAGCGGAAGCCATTAGTTCAAAACCACACACACTCACACGGAGTTCAAATACAGTGCTAGCTAATGATCATCTCCAACAAAAGCATCAGACGAGACGTAAGGAATGACCATGCCCATGGTCCTAAGCATCACCCATCGCAGGATAAACGCAGTTGATACAGTAGCCGTAATACATCTGCCCATCTACAACAAGTGGGAATAAAACCCTGAGTATAAGAAGGTACTCAGCTAGACTTACCCGACATAACCGAAAATAAAGTGACACCAAGGATTATGAAGGGCTTTATAGTAGGGTAGCTGACTCATTTGCAAAAAGAGGCATTTTCAGCATTTCAAGAACCTTTCCAAAAGCATTATTGTCAAGTTAATTATTATTAACCTGTCGACTACATTTGCACCTATACTAGAGCAAGCATGGGATTAAGCAACTAATGATAACCAATGATCATTAACAACTTCCATAATGTCATATTCATTATAACTGTCTAAGTGTTCCATTAACATTACTATGATGAAGTAACTCAAGTTAAGTGCTCACTATCCAGGAGCGATGGCGATTTGAATCAATTCCTAACCAGCTGGTGATTTATTCCTTATACAAACCTCACTCACCCGCTAAAGTGAGGTATTGGTCACCGAGTTAACTATCCAGGAATCTCGAGTTTGCCAGGAACCACATGTACCCGAGGGCCGACCGACTGCACTTTGGTCTTATCATCTCGCCCCCGTGTCCTACCACACCTGCTCCGGCACAGTGCGCTGCGGGCAATCTACTCGGCCTGAATAATCTCCCAGCTTCACGGTCAAAAGGTACTTTATTCGGCCAGCTAAATGTAAGGCATGCGTTCAACATGACTCGAGGCCCAACAACGGTCGGTCCTTAATCGACACAGACGGAAAGCACTACAGTCCAAAACTCTGTAAGTCTCCGTCCGATCTCAACTTCATTTAACACTTAGTTATACCATGACCACATAGTTATCCAAGCAGATCCAGGTAACCACCTATAGCTCGCAGGTGATAGGAAATCACCCGACTTCTACCGGTCTAAGCCAGCTAAGCATTGACTCGACTGCGGATACCATGGTAACAAGGATATAGTATAACAAAGGTAGACAAGGTATAATGCAGCAACGGTTGCAAACAACTCCTGAACGTAATGCATCAATTAAGGTAAAGCATTTTAATTAACAATTGCAAACCGGGGAGAAAATGCTCCGGGGCTTGCCTCCTTCGAAGGAGCTCGGGCGGTGATCGGGGCACTTCGGAAGTTCCTCAACGTCCTCCTCATCGGCTTCGATCACTTCCTATGGCTGCACCTCAAACTGTTTCTCAGGCTCCTCGGGTATGACGACTAGGCTCTCGGTTTGCGATCCTGTATGATGCATGTGCGTAAGTGCTTATGCAAAAGTGCATCGGATGAAATGAACACAAGGGATATGCTTGAATGCAAGGTAGTCAACATCATCCAAGAACATATACTATAAGCACATGTCATCTACTGCATTCTCTTCTACTACTAATATGCTAAGTCAACACATCTCATTAAATGCTTCAAAGATACATCAAAGCTTCACTAATTTCTTAAACATACACAAAGCAACATTTGATTAACCCTAGTTAATAATAGGTTTGAATCACAACATCTATTTTTATAGCTTAGAAAAATCTTATAAAATTACCATAGCACAGTACTACCCTAAGTAGTCTACCATCAAATTTTTATGGCATTTGAATAAGTGAAATAGCCTACACAAAAATGACAAGCTTGGACCTAAATATGAGCATGAAAATACTTTGTATTGTGAAAAGTGTGAAACAATAGATTTAGTATTTTTCCTATGATCTTCATAGCATGCAATCACTGTACAAAAATTATCACATGCATGTTTTATACAATTTTTGCTCTCTAGCAAAAATAACAAAAATCAGCCATTAAAGGCACTTGAACTACACCTCATACTTTTTCTACAGGACATGCATGGCATATATTTTTTTCCTAGGAAGTACATTACACAAGAAGAATAACACACTTAGAAGCATATTTTTCTGATACTTATAAGTTTTACTATACATTTTACAAGATATCAGCAATATCAAGAATTAAATAAAGCTCTATAGAAAAGTATCTCAAAAATGACATGAAATATTTTTATCATGTAGATCTAGTAACAAGGAACCTAGAAAAATTTGTTTCAACAAATTTGGAGCCAAAATGAGTACACAAACATTTTCCAAAGTATTTAACAGAAATCTGAAAATTCCTTTTTCTTAATTCCTTTTTAAAACCAACCGACGAAAAAGGCTGGGTGCACCCGGTGCTGTGCACCTGGAACCTTCACCAGCCACTGCGGCTAGGCTTTGTGGCCCCACGGGTCAGCGACCCAAGAGCAGGGGAGGAGCTTCGCCGACTGGTGCTCATCGGCGGCGAGCCCTTCCAGTGGCGCGTGCGGTGCCAGCGTGCACACCACGCCAAGCCACACCGGCTGGGAGGGTGGCGTTGGCCCGGCGGCGTGACCGACCATGCGACCGCGGTAGCACGCTCGCCAGAGAGGAAGGAGGCGGCCAAGCTCGGCCCTTACCTCGACGACGGCGGCCGCAAGCGAGCGCAAGCGAGGCAGGGACCTAAGGCGGAGCTGCTGGCGGCGGGAATCGAAGAATGGAGGCATGGGAAGAGGGTACGTCACCGGCGGGGCAGTAGCGGCGTTTGGTGGCGAGAGCGGGCGCGCGCTGCTGCTGTCGCGACTTCTGAGCGAGCGGGGGTGCGAAATGGGGGCACAGCAGATGAAGGCGAGCGCGTGGAAGCGGAGGCAGGCCGTGGCTGCCGCGCGGCATACGTCACCGGCGCATGGTGGCCACACGGCAAGCGTGCTCTGGCACTGGTCGGGACACGGCGTGCGCTGGCGAACGGCGAGCGGGAGCAGGGGAGCGGCGCGGAGGCGGGCCGTCGTGCGAGGTGGGCTGGGCCGTGGCGAAGGTGTTGCTGGGCCAGGCGTGGGGCGGGCGAGCGAGCGGCGCGGTGGCAGGCCGAGCCTGCTTCGGCCGTGGGCCGAGAAGCGGGGCGGCGGCCCGTGAAAGGAGAAAACCTTTTTCTCAATTTCTATTTTCAAGAAATTTTCAAATACCAGTTTTCAAATATCATTTTGAGTAAGAAAATGACATCTTTTAAAAATGTACCAAAAATAAAAGTTGCTTAGAATTTAATCCTCTACAACTTTGCTTTTATGACCAAAGCCAAATTCCAAATAGATTTTTAATTACCAAATTAAACTCAATATTAATTCAAAACCCTAATTTTGAAGAATTATTTTTAAAGCAAAATTTGGCAATAATTCAAATACAAACTTTGCTCCAAAAATTATGCTAAATAATTCTAGATGCTTTACAATCATAGCCAAACATGTTTTACTAACCTAGCAAGCATAATGAGGATAAAAACAACTCTAAACAAGTGTATGCAATATTCATGTTTCACGAGCATGTTTCATACGTTTCGAAGCATGGTTTCAGTTATTATTTACATGATTAGGTATGTATGATTAGGATGCTTGAAGATGCATAATATGCATGATTTACAGTGCCTAAATGCTAGCATAACACCGTGGTGTTACAGCTACCAAGAGTGAGGGAGGAGTTGGTAACAAGAGGAAGAGATCCATGCTGACAGAAGAGGATGTTGTTCTGTTCACTGGCATGGTAGAGGCAGTGAAGGATGTTGCTGATGCTGTTAGGTCGACCAAGGTTAAGGATTCCCACCCTGAGCTGTATGGTGCTATTATGTTTGTGCCAGGCTTCACTGAAGAAGCACTGATGTGTGCTTATGGCCATCTGCTGGACAACAAGGCCTTGGGTTCAGCTTTTGTCAAGATGTCTGACTCCCACCGTGTGCTATGGCTAAGGACCTACTTGGCCAAGCACTACTACATGTGAAGGCTTCACAGCTTGGGGTTGATCCTTTTGTGCAGTGCCTGCATTATCATGGTGGTCTTCTGATGCAGTGCCTGTCCCTGTGCAGTGGTGGCCTCTTTTGTGCATACCTAACTATAGCTGGTGGATGTGTAGTGGGTTGACCTTCTCTTTTGTGCAGTTGATCTGATCCTGCATAGCTTACTTACTAACACTAACATATAGTTAGTGTCTTAGATAACCCTGCACCTACAACCTAGATCAACCTAGTGGTGACAATCTGACCATGAGTCCATTGCCAGTGATGTGAACCTTGTGGTTCTGAACTTGATATGGGCACCAGCCTATGCCTGTGATTTGCACAATTTCATTCTAAGCACTTGCCTTATTGCCTGTGATGTTTATTTTCTTATATCTGAGCACATGTCCATTGCCTGTGATGTTTTATGACTGAACTGAGCACTTGTCCATTGCCGGTGATGTTTTTGGATTGATCTGAGCACATGTTCATTGCTTGTGATGTTTTTTGATTGATCTGAGCACATGCCCATTGCCTGTGATGTTATTTTGATTAATCTGAGCACATGTCCATTGTCTGTGATGTTTTTTTGATTGATCTGAGAACATGTACAACTATGGCTTGGTATGTTGTTCATGTTGGGAAGGAGCCTGGGGTCTACTCCAGCTGGGCCGAAGCACATGCTCAAGTAGATGGTTTCAAGGGAAACTGCTACAAAAAATACAAAACAAGAAATGAACTTTTGCTAGCTTTCTATGGTGATCAACCTGAAAATCTACCTCTCCTCCAACCTATCAGTTGTGGCAGAACCGCCTAATTTAATGCCTCACAGGAGCACTTGTCTTCCATTAGACACTAAGCACTCGAGGGAGAACACTAAATTACTCGATTCCATCGGGCACACCCTAGGGGAGAACCCAAAAATCCACATTTTTGCCATCAGAATCACAAATAAGAGAATAAAGCTTACATCATTCGTAACCATTTCTTACATCACTTTTAATACAATATTAGAGTATAATATTTATTAATATGACAGCGGAATGAAATCATATTATCAGAGTTATAAACAATTTACTTGAACAGCGGAATAGAAACATGTGAATAGAGTTACAGCGGAAATAAATATCTAAACATGACATGAGAAAGTATTGACATATAGACTACGACAACAGATTATTAAACTTCCATTTATAAAAGCGTTTGGTGAGAGTTATAAATAAAAACTACGATCGTAGCGTAAAGGAAATCCTCTCTAAGCCCACCAGGAGGAATCCACACACAAGAGTCAGCTTTAGCATCCACCTGTCACCTGCAACAGGGGGAATAAAACCCTGAGTACTCAATTGTACTTAGCAAGACTTACCCGATAGGAGAAAAGAAAAGACTCCAAGGATATGCAAAGCTATTTGGCTTGTAGGTTCATTGCATTTGCAGGAAGCATTACTAAACGTGCGTCCTTATATTCGATTTTTATTAATAGCCGCATTGGTTCATTAACTAACCATTCTATGTAAGCACCTGTGCTACTTTCAAGCAGGTGGTAAGCAATCAGATTTCCTTTGTCCATCTTTCATCTTTCAGTTCTTACTACGATGCTAAACCGTAGACAAGCCGTACCGGATAGCCTAGCGATTCGCGAATTAATGCCCCCAGCTGGGTACCCTGAAAACACACGCTCCACTCGTACCCTAGGCACAAGCAGGACCAACCCATCACTCTCCTGTCCCGGGTGTCCAGGTCCCCGTCCAAACTAGGACTCCAAGCCCCCGCCCCTGAGTCCCGGACTCAGTACGGTGCAAGGACCTCCTCCACCAAAAACAAACCTTAACAGTCGGTCCGAAAAGAGCCGGATCCACGACAAGAGAGCAACAAGCCTTCCAAGCGCCCATACACAAGTATGTGCTCGGGATAAAAAGTCTGTGACCTGCCTAGAGTCATATGCAACGATCGGTCTTTAACCGACCAGACAGGGAAAAATAGTGTAACCAAGCTATGCCCCGTATCCACGGCGACACAACTCCTTACACTCACTAATACCCAAACCATATCCCTGCCCGGTCACCATTTCCTTTCCACCATTTTTATATTTTCTGAGTGATAGTAATCCAATAATATATTTCCTATCTCTCGCGAGTGACAAGCAATCACTCGACTTCTACCGGATTCCTGTAGCATAGCATTCTACACGATCATGTCATACTAGTAAGACTCATAGGATAAAGATATATATGCAAGTCGGTTTCATTCAACTCCTTAAAACTTAATGCACAAATATAATTTAAACTGCAGAAAAGTAGGGGTTATGCTCCGGGGCTTGCCTGGGAAAAATATAATCAGAAGTTAGCTTTCCATCATGGCGACATGATCTCCAAAAGCACCATTCCTCCAGCAACTCCCGATGACTCCGTGATCCACCGACGTCCCTATTATGATATGCAATGTAATGCCATGCAAAGATATAATTAATTGACTACAATCGTGACTCGTATAAATACGCTTTACGTCCCTCAAGTTAATGGGCTAATTCTAACGATGACCGTACTTAGGCTACATATACACGTTGTCGGATAAGGCGTTATTTCCCAACAATTATTGTAGTTATATAAACCAACGGCATTTCTACATTTCATTGTATCGATTTAATCGTTATTCAAAATAGAGCATCATTATCTACCTAGCAAACTAACTCTTATCGAGCTACAAATTTTACAGTGAGTATGTAATAATATTAGTAGTTTACTGTCAAATTTTTAGAGTCAACACTATTACCGATTTATCCGGAAAATTCCTACAAGTTCATCTTTTAACAATATTCAGCCTTTTAAAATAATTATATAGCTCCCAAAAATATTGCCAAACTTTGTGAACAAAATATACTAACATGTAGAGCATGATTTTAGGGGACTAACAAAACTGGTTTCGCTATTCATGGATTCCTATGTCATTTTATATTGATGTTACAATTTTATTCCCGAGACTCAATTAGCAATCGCTTTATAAAACTAAAGGGCCAGCGGCCACACATCTGGCCCAACGACCAGCGAGTCGACCTGGCCCGTAGGCGGAGGGGTGCGATCAGCAGCCCAGGCGAGACCAGCGGATGGGCGCGCGGTGGCCCAGCAAGGCACGCGGCACCTGGCGTGCGGCCTAATCGGTCAGGGTAGCCTAGGCGTGGACAGCCCAGCACGCAGGCGGCCAGCCAGCCCAACGAGGCAGGCGGTGGCCCAACGCGGCAGGTAGCCCAGCAAGGCGCGCAATGGCCCAGGCGTGGGGCGGTAGGCTGGCCCAGCCGGTCAAGCCCACAGGCGCGGCAGATACGTGAAATGGCCCCTACGCTTTTCACTAATCAGTCCTAGGTCCAGAGTACTGTTCAATGTGCCAGGTATTATTGCAGTAAAAACCCCGTATAACGTTTTTGCTTGGATTAATACCCCTTCCTCACCTTCCTTCCAAAATCCAGAAGCGAAACGCAGGGAGCAGAGGAGCGCCGGGACGGATGCGGCCGGCCCAAAATCCAACCACCGGCACAGCGTGGCTCCCGGCGGGCGCTGCAGAGAGGGCGAGCCAAAAGTGGAGCAAGGAGCCGCGCAGGCACGACGCACGGATTGGCGGCTGGCAGGGCGGCTGTGCCGCAGCGGGGAGCTCCACCGACTCGGATGATGGCGGGACGCCGGCGCACGGGGTGGAAGATGAAATGAGGCAGAGCCGCACGCTGGCAGGACGACTCCACGGCTTCGGGCGGGCCGGCGCAGCCATGGCTGGGCGCTGCGAAAGGGCAGCGCCGTGGCTAGCACGCACGCGGTGCACCAGGAGTGGCACGGGGAAGGCGCGAACCAGCGCAGAGCTGAGCGCAGCGGCTGCGTGGGCTCGGTGGTGGCGTGGTCCGGTCGGGTGCCCAGCGCTGACGAGGAGTGGGGAAGTGAGGGCGGTGCGCCTGCTCGCGAAGGATGGCAGGGGGAGAAACGGCTCAACGGCGGCGCTTTGGAGTAGCGAGCGGTGAAGTACGGCCGGCTGCGCCGGAGCGCAGAGCGCGCGTATGCGAAGACGGAGGCAACGCCGATGACGGAGGCGCTGCGGCAAAGGTGACGGAGATGGGGACTAGCGCAAGGCCATGGCATGCGCGCGGGGCGGCAGCACGGGGAGCCGAGAGCAAGGTGGCGGCGTGCCATACCTGGCCGGGAAGATGGACGGCCACGGGGGCGTGGACAACGGGGTGCCGAGCGGAGCGTTGCGGCTCGGCGCGCGAGGTGAGGCAGTGCGGAGCCACACGCGGTAGGAGAAGCGAGGAGGGCGCTGGTCTGGGCGTGCGGTGGATGCAAGGTGCTGCGGAGCTTGAATGGTGGGGCAGCGTGGGAGAGATGGCGCTGCTGGCACAAGCAGCGGGGACGCGGCCGCGCCTGGCACGGACGTGCTGCGCGTGGAGCAGCTGGTGCCACGTGGGACCGCGGGGAGGCCAGCGCGCGGCGGCTCGGGCGCTGTGGGGAAGGGAGAGGGAGAGCAGCAGGCGGCGCGGGACCGAGGGGCGCGCGAAGCACGGAGGGACAGCGCTCGCGGCCTGCGCCCAGATTTCGCCGCGGAGAGGAGGAGAGGTGCCGCGCACGGGCAAGTAGAGGGAGAAAATGGCGCTGCTGAGCAGCAGGCTCAGCGCGCAGCGGCGGATCCAGGAAATATTTTAGGGGGGACTGAACAACACTGCTGCTCGATCTTAAGTCTCAGCCCCTCCTATACTATAGAACTTTGCCTAAAAATTTATAGGGACTCTATAGTAATTTACACTGATTCGGTTTAGGTAGGGGGGGGCTTGAGCCCCCCCGCCCCACCGCTGGATCCGCCCCTGTCAGCGCGGGGAGTGCCGACGGGGAGCTAGGACTGCTGCGGGCAGCAAAGAGAAAAGGAAGGAGGCAGCGGTAGAAGAGTGAGGAAAGAAGAGCGGAGCTGAGGCGTCGGTGATTTCTGCAGGCAGTGGCCCAAGAGGGACAGACAAGACCGAGAGGTAGGCGGAGGCAGCGAAAAGACAGGGCGAACCCACGCGCGCAGGAGAAATGGAAAAGGCAGCGCAGTGGAGTGGATTTGGAAATATCCACAGCACAGCACGCTAGCACATGACATAGGACAGGACGCCACAAGGGTGCCCCCAGCCTGTGCCCTGCAGTGACCCGATATGTAAGCCACTGAAAGCTAGTGTAGAGCGTTGGCAAGCAGGATTAGCTGAGCTTAGCTCAGCTGGGGCATGCTGGTGATGGGGAAAAAGAACGACAGCAGCGCCTCCCCCACTAACACTGTCTCGGCGACGAAAAGGACGGAAACACGGAGAGACTGACATGATTGAAAGAAAGACAAGCCAGGGAGGAACAGTGGGATGAAACAGCAACAGCACCGGCACCTACTTCATAAATACGGTGCAGCAGGATGTCCTGGCCCAATTTTTCATTAAAACAAGAACAGCGCGATGAAATTGATACGAGTTGACTCGAGAATAGGACCACGTGCTTCTGACTCAGGCACTCTTATATATAAATGGTCGTAACAGCACTTTGCATTGGAGCACGTTCATCCGTTTTAACTTTTACGCGGTTTACTAATTTACGCAAGCTTCGCTTATCGTTCCCCGTATATGTTGTGAATCGAAAATTCGAGAAACTCGTTCGAAAGTTTTACTTAGGCCTAAATCGCGGCGCTAAAAAGGATCATAACACCGGGGTGTTACATCAGTGCACCTCTACTAGAAAATGATGGAAATGGCAACTTTTGCTTGTGCCACAGTTCATTTATACTTGTAATAGCAGTAGTTATTGTCTTGCTAGTAGGTTTTTCATTTGAAAATTGATGTAATATCTGATGTCAACTAGTGGGTGGTAATGTTACCACTACATGCAAGAGGTGACTACAACTTGTTGTATGCTGTCAACCAAACAATGATCCATGCATGGGCTTTTTAAATCTGCAAACACATGCATGCAACCCAACACTGTCTCAGCCCAGCCTGATTCCACAGATGCATGCAACCAAACAACCCTTGTTGCATGCATCTGGCCTGGGCAAATGCAGCTGGCTGCCTGGAGCTGGCCTGGCTGAGCTGGGAAGGGTACCAAACACACCCTATGGCTCGTCCAATGACCTCCTTCTAAGCTTGGAAGCCATGGAACCCTCCCCGTCTCTCCCTAGAAAAACTCTAAACCCTAACCCTGGAAACCTAACGCTAATGAACCTCATCAACTCCAGAGGTGACAGCAGGTGAGTTCATCATTTTTTCCCTCGAGGTTTGCTTTGTCTTTTTCTACATGCACGCCGAGAATCAATTCTTGCATACTCGGAATTAAGCATTTCTGAAAGTTTTTTTTTGTTGGAGTCAGAGGAGAAGTTGTCACCACGACATTGGCATCCAAGAAGTTAGTTGTTGCTCCAAGTATCCTAGATGTCTTCTTCTCGTCTTCGCCGTCCATGCACATAGGCCGTAGGGTGGGCAATAGGCGTTTTTTCAAATGGTGCTCCCTCCTATAATCTGAGTGGAGGCTTTGCATCTTTCCGAGGTACCTCCGTCTCTTTTGGGTCCTAGGAGTATGTCAAAAACATATCTAGACTGCTGATTTCCGAGGCTTTCTTTTTTTCTAAAGACTGTCCTTTCTTGAAGCCAAGGCCTTTTGACAGGGCTTTGTTTGATATGTCTTCGGCTCCTAGCATAGCACCCGTGAAAGCAACTCAGATTCTTATTATTTACGACTCATGTAGCACGCCGATGTTACCATTTTTCTATCAGAAAAGCAACTAAGCCGGTGAAACCATATTTTAGAGGCTTCATTGTGTTCTAGTAACGGGCCTACGAGCACGTTTGGTCGTCTATAGCCTGGATATTCGCTTAACTCGGTGAAACCGAATCTGTTATCAAGAATTTTGATTTTGGAGAAGTGTTAATCCAGTTTGTTGTAAAAGAAACTACTAACCTTGGTCAGTTAATAGTTTACATCGAGCATATTCAAATGCCGACTTTGGGCCGAAAAAACAAAGGGCCGCAGGTCCGGCCATCAAGGCTACAAACACCAACATCTGATAGGAAACGGTACGGTGCATCTTAGCACTTGCAAATTCTGCTCTAATAATGCTCCAACGCTAGATCAAATGCGGTGAACGAGAAATCAGAGAGCAATGCCTGCATATCTACTCCTGCACCGCGCAGCTCTCTGGTAACCAGCACGACCTGCACCATTTCCAAACTAATACCTCCGCCGTTTATTCAGGTTTCGAAGTCCAGAAATTATTTGCACCGACATTTATGCGGTGCTTTTATTCATTAGGTTGCAATACAAAAGAGCTTGTAAAACTGATTTCGGTTAAATCGGATCTGTTAATCGATTAACCGTAATACACATCATACTGCTACAAGAGATATTGCAACAACATAACCATATTGGAAAGCACCTAACAAGAAATGGATCATGTAATAATCAATCAAAAGCAACAGCAACAAAGAATGCTTCATGGCCTCATAGATTTGAACATGTAAATATGCAGAATCTTAATGTTTAATATAATAATCAGAAAGACTTCTTTTTTGCATTACATACCAGCGAACCGAACTCATGATAACAGCTATAGAATCCAAACGCGCTACTCTCGGAAAGATTATCTTGTTTTCCTTGCTCTATATCCTTATTCAAGACACCGCAGTATGTGTGGATCAATCACATCTGCAGTTATATTCAATCCTCACGACATTCATTTTATTAATGACTATAACCAGTGGAAAGTGATTTTCTAGATTTAAATGATTACTAATGAAATACATTACAGCTACGTGATTCAAAGTGAATCTGAAGGGCAGCATTTTCATTTAAGCCATCTACAACCAAAGTGGATAAACATTAAACAGACTCCGGCCAGAAGTTGCACAATCATAAAACTTGCAACACTACAAGATGGAATGCCACGGAAACTACCGATGAGCCAGTCCAGAACAAGATACCTCCACAATACGGAACCGAACCTGGGGGGCAACAAATTTTACCAACCAGAAGCCGTAACTTAATGGTCTGATGGATCCGCATTACACAGGCCACAAGTTTCTTCAGTCATGTAACTTTGGTGCAGCCAAAATCAATGTCACTGCAGTTGCTTATTTGGGTGTAAGATGGAGGAACAAAAAAGAGAAAAACAAGCATCTCTCAGCAGGAGATGGCTCTCCAGCTCGTCCTGCCTAACTGCGAAAAGCACAAATAAACGCTTAAAATCCAAAAATGGAACTTGTACAGGATTGGACAAGCAAGAAGCCTTCTTATGAAGCAGACTCCTTGGCAATTTTCTCAGCCTTAGCAATGACTTCCTCAATGCCTCCAACCATGTAGAATGACTGCTCGGAGAGGTCATCATACTTCCCATCCAAAACACCCTGCACAATAGAAGATTCCATAGAAAAGCACATTGTGAACAAGTCTTGCATTACTTAACAATAACTGGAGATATAGAAACATCATCCTGCAACATGTATAGAATGTAAGAGTTGTCTGATAAAACTAAATATGAGGCCTCAAAAAAATATGGCACAGCTCAGCAGGCACCAAGTGTCGTCATATCGAAGCATTATGAGAAAGCATAGTGAGGAATTCATCTGGGCCAAAAAAAAGGTTAAACTGTACCTGGAAACTCTTCACGCTTTCCTTCAGTTCCACATACTTCCCTGGAGCACCCGTGAAAACTTCAGCGACATGGAAAGGCTGGCTCAGGAAACGCTGAATCTTTCTTGCACGAGCGACTGTCAACTTGTCATCCTCACTGAGCTCGTCCATACCCAAGATAGCAATAATATCCTGAAGATTTTTGTAGTTCTGAAGAACCTTCTGAACACCACGAGCAGTGTTGTAGTGATCCTCACCCAGCACGTGGGGAGAAAGCATTCTTGATGTGGAATCCAGTGGATCGACAGCAGGATAAATACCAAGCTCAGAGATCTGCACAGGAAGCACCCAAGTCACAATGAGCACATCATGTACCTAATGCACCAGTCAAATAAACCAAATGGACAAACCTGTCGTGACAACACAGTTGTAGCATCAAGATGGGCAAACGTAGTGGCGGGAGCGGGATCCGTCAAGTCATCAGCAGGCACATAGATAGCCTGGACAGACGTAATAGAACCCTTCTTTGTTGTCGTGATACGCTCTTGCAGTCCGCCAAGATCAGTGGCAAGGGTTGGCTGGTATCCCACAGCAGATGGGATACGTCCGAGAAGAGCAGACACCTCAGAGTTTGCCTGATATCAAGAGCGCAACAATTAACACCAGATTTTTTAACATGAACACAATATTCAAACAGGGAACTAGAAAGACAATCGCTCCAAAAGCTGTATATCATTTTCAGGAAAAAGAAATGCCCTGCGGAAATTACCTGAGTGAAACGGAAAATGTTGTCAATAAACAGAAGCACATCTTGTCCTTCAGCATCACGGAAATGTTCAGCAACAGTCAAACCAGTCAACCCAACACGAGCACGAGCACCCGGAGGCTCGTTCATCTGCCCGTAGACAAGAGCACACTTGCTTTCACTCTACCACAAAAAGCAATATATGAGAAAGGTCTAGCCCTGATATGCTAAGTTCACAATGAAATTATGGCATCACAAGAATTACCTGCTTGTCACCTAGCTTAATGACACCACTTTCAATCATTTCCCTGTACAGGTCATTACCTTCACGGGTACGTTCTCCAACACCAGCAAACACAGAGAAACCACCTAAATAGAAACAAAGCAGCTATCACAATCAGCAAATCCAACAAGAAACTGAGCCAAATTGACAATGAAACTAGGTACAGTACCAACCATGGGCCTTAGCAACATTGTTGATCAGCTCCATAATGAGCACAGTTTTACCCACTCCTGCACCACCGAAGAGACCAATCTTTCCACCCCTTTGGTAGGGTGCAAGAAGATCCACGACCTGTATGTCAAAGAAACATTACACTATAATGTATAATCATCATTCAGGCAATGGCAGCATAGGTGCTACTAAATTAGAGGACTCCAAAACGAATTCTAGCACGAGAACTGAACACGCCTACCTTGATTCCAGTAACAAGAATTTGCTGCTCAGTGGCCTGCTCGACGAAAGCAGGGGCTTCACGATGAATAGGGAGGAAGTGGTTAGTCGCTGAAATATACAAAGGTAGAAGGTTATCAAAAGTTCTTACACATACACCTTCAAGCAAAATATATCATAAGTCCAGACACTTACTTATGTCACCCCTCTCATCAATTGGCTCACCGATAACATTTATGATGCGTCCAAGGGTAGCCCTGCCAACAGGCACCTACAGACAGGAATCGTTTTGAAGTCAGAAAACATAGTTGACAGTGGTATAAATGTGAGCAAAGTTCAAAAAGGCGACTAGTCGCTAGTCGATGGGTTCCCGCCTGGCCTATGGGGGTAGGCGGACATCCAGGCGCAAGGCAGCGCTAGGTCGCCGGTGGG
The DNA here is from genome assembly GCF_019320115.1 of Miscanthus floridulus. Lineage (NCBI taxonomy): Eukaryota > Viridiplantae > Streptophyta > Magnoliopsida > Poales > Poaceae > Miscanthus > Miscanthus floridulus. Next base: position 98,230,336 of record NC_089596.1, read on the forward strand.
GGAGGAGGAGCTGCGAGCGGCAGGCGCGCCCTAGAGCAGAGAGATGCCGGAGAGGAGAGGAAGAATATTCGGTGGCGGCTGATGCGGCGTCGAGAGGATGTGGGAGTCCGAGATGCGGCGTCGTGCGGGAGACGAGTACTCGATGGATAAGGTTGGAGACCTGGAGTGGGATAAGGATGGAATAGTGGGCTGGACTGTTGCCTCTTGGGCCTTTCTATCTCTCTAAGCCAGCCTTTCTATCTAGGGGGAATTCCTTGTGAGCCATTAAAAAAGATCGCAATCCCCTGTGAGCCACTGGAAAAGTTCAGCGGACTTCAGCGCCACTGCTCCAACTTTTTTTTGCCCTCCATGCCACTGCCATCAGATTGGGCTCTAACGGTGTCAAACTACAGGTGTGAAAAGTCGAAAATACCCTTAAATCTAAATATGTCATTAATTTTTTTAGCATCTTAACGACTTCAAATGAAAAAACTCAAAACTAGAAAGTTGTAGATCTCGTCGAGATCTATAATTTTCATATAAAAATTATCTTCATTTAATTCCGCAAAAAAGATATGATTTGATATGATTAATATATCTTAGAAAAATCGTATCTTTTCTACGGTATTAAAAGAAGATAATTTTTATATGAAAATTATAGATCTCGACGAGATCTACAACTTTCTAGTTTTCAGTTTTTTAATTTGAAGTCGTTAAGATGCTAAAAAAAATTAATGACATATTCAGACTTAAGGGTATTTTCGACTTTTCACACCTGCAGTTTGACACCGTTAGAGCCCAATCTGACGGCAGTGGCATGGAGGGCAAAAAAAAGTTGGAGCAGTGGCGCTGAAGTCCGCTGAACTTTTCCAGTGGCTCACAGGGGATTGCGATCTTTTTTAATGGCTCACAAGGAATTCCCCCTTCTATCTAAGCCCACTATTCAGCTGTTTATTTTTTTCTTTTAGAATATAAATATATGTATATTAGTATATATACAAAACGCCTAGAAAAACGCCTTGGAACGCCTAGGCTAAGGGTCAGCGCCTAGAAAGCGCCTAGCGCCTTCTTGAACTTTGAATGTGAGGTCCTGAAATCATAAACACCGCGAGTATTGATGCAAACAACACTGCCAACTTAACATTGCAGTTGCCAATGGCGCCAAAAACAGGCATGCAACAACGGTATTTGAATATCTATGAACAAAAAGGGTGTCATAACAACAAAACATAATGATACCATCAAACCTGATGCTGCCACAGCTAATCTATCAGTGTTCAGACTACAGCAGAAGATCTAAAATTTAATCCCTGGCCACGCAGATCTGCATGCCCAGATCAAATCTAACACTATTAGATCTACATTTCATCAGATCGATCCGTACCATGACGAAATGGAAAGCACAACCATAACCAAGGAAGAAATGGGAGGGCGTCCTTACGGTGATGGGGGAGCCGGTGTTGAGGACGCGCTGGCCGCGGACAAGCCCCTCCGTGCCGTCCATAGCGATGGTGCGCACCATTTTCTCGCCAAGGTGCTGCGCCACCTCGAGCACGAGGCGGATGTTGTTGTCGAGCACCTCGAGCGCCGTGAGGATGGGCGGGAGGCCCTCATCGAAGCGCACGTCGACGACGGCGCCGATCACCTGGCACACCTGGCCGATGGCGCCGGCGCCGGTGAACTCGTCGGTGATCTTGCCGCCCCCGGTCTTCCCGGTAGCCGGCGGCGGGGTGGAGGGCGCCGCCTGGGCCGCGGCGGAGGACGCGTAGGCGGCGGCGCGGTTCAAGAGGTACCCGGCCGGGGACGGGCGGTGCGGCGGCGCGCGCGAGCGCGGCGCCGCAGGCGAGGCGGCCCGGAGGCGGGAGACGGAGCGGAGGAGCGAGGAGGCGACCCGGCGAGACGCCATGGCCCGTCCGGATCTAGGGTTAGACTTTCCGGGGTTCTCCCTGGGTTGCGGCGGCTCCGCGAGAGGGGGGGAGAGAGAGAGGACTGAGGCCTGGCCGCGGTGGGGGGGAATAAGTGGGTGGAGATCTCGGAGACGGATCGGCGAGTGGACCTCGTCTACCGGGAACCGCGAAGCGTGGGGGAGCAGCCAGCGCCTTTGGTCGCATCGCTTGCGGGGAGCTCTGGTGCATGGGCCCGGTCCAGTGAGAGAGTGAGAGCGCGGGTTGGGCTTTTCGAGGATGAATTTGTTGCTTGGTTTTGCAGCAGCTGGAATATATTCTGTGTATTTTTTTGCTGTGCTGGCATAACAACAAACAACTATGAGTTCTTAATCACAATTAGTCCTTGCAACTTTTTGTCCACCGAAGTGGCATATTTTCTAGTCAATGCGTGATGTTTCACGTAATCCTCGATAGCAATGTTTTCACAGGTTCTTCCATGGTTTATGTCAGTTTGTCGAAGTTCTGAAGCGGCTCTTATTTACACGTGCATTGGGCCGGACAGCCCGTCAACTGGATGTAAGTAAGGCCGTTTGCGATGGTCCGTGGTGATACAGCATCACGCGAGCCCAGCTAGAACAACGCTCGCCTTGCCTTTGCCTCTCTGGCGCCATGTAGTATCGGCAACGGCTTTAGCTGAAATCTCGACCGAGAAAGAGAACTCCGATCCTGCGAATTCATCTTCTCATCAAATTGTTCTTCGGCTAGCGTTTGGAAGCACGCGCCGCGGAATCAAAAGCCGGAAGAGTTACCACATGCACATACTTTAGTAGCACCCCAGAAAGGGCAACGATAATTAGCAGCAGAAACAAAGTGACTGACCACGGTTGCCCTTGCCCCCAAGCCCCACGGTTAAAAAAGCCTTCGACGATTGAAATCGCCGGCCGGTCGAGGATTCCTCTCGTTTTGTTGGTAAAAAAAGAACCAACTCCCACTCTAGGTGACATCGGAGAACGGAAGCCATCGTGCCGTACGGCCACGGAGCGCAACGGGACGAGCTCAGGGCGGCTGCTGGTGCTGGGCCGTACCCGCGGGCCCCGCGCTCTCGCAGAGCCGCAGACCTGACTTCCCCGTTACCACAGCCCAGCCCTCGCTATAAAATCCGTAGCCGAGCAGCGCATCACTCGCTGCCCGTCTCGTACTTGCGCTCTGCGTCTGTGCGCCCCCGTACGCCTACCACTGGTCAGAGCGAGACTGTCAGAGACCCCAGTGCAGAGCTGACTCGGCTGATCAGCTGAAGCTTGTGCACGTAGCCGCCGTGCGCCGCGCGCGGCGGACATGGGGCGCGCGCCGTGCTGCGACAAGGCGAGCGTGAAGCGGGGGCCCTGGTCGCCCGAGGAGGACGAGCAGCTGCGGAGCTACGTCCAGCGCAACGGCATCGGCTGCAACTGGATCGCCCTGCCGCAGAAAGCAGGTAGGAGCCAGTACACTCCAGCCTGATCCATCATCGTCGTCAGGTTGTTCAGGATTTAGCCAATCAGGCTAGCATTACACGGTATTTATTTATGAGTTTCCCCTTGTGCTTGCTTTGTCCACAGGGCTGAACCGGTGCGGCAAGAGCTGCCGGCTGCGGTGGCTCAACTACCTGCGGCCGGACATCAAGCACGGGGGCTACACCGAGGAGGAGGACCGGATCATCTGGTTACTCTACAGCTCCATCGGAAGCAGGTGGGTGGCATCGCACTGACTCCCAGGTGGTCGATCGATTTTCCGTCTGCGCGCGCGCTGGACTGACCGATCGAGCTATGCATGCACGCCAGGTGGTCGATCATCGCGTCCAAGCTCCCCGGCCGGACCGACAACGACGTCAAGAACTACTGGAACACCAAGCTCAAGAAGAAGGCCATGGCCATGGCGGCGGCCGCCAGCAGCGATAGTAGTAGCAGCGGAGCAGGAGCCTTCGCGGCGCCCGCCACGCCGACTCCGACGCCGCCGGCGCTCTCGCCCGCCTCCTCGTCCGTCACCAGCTCCAGCGGCGACGTGCGCTTCGGCGCCGCGTACACGGAGCCGCAGCCGCAGCCGCAGCACCCCGGCGGGCTCATAGGCTTCGACGCGCCGCGGACGGAGCTCGCGCCCGTGCCGCAGGCAGTCGCCGCGCAGCTGGACGGCGCCTGGTCGACGCTCGCGGCGGCGGCGCTGGACGGCGGGGACGTGTTCCTGCCCCTGCCCGAGCTCGGCGGTGGCGGCGGCGAGCAGCTGTTCCCGTACGGCGACTTCTTCGGCGGGCTGCTGCAAGACAGGGCCCTGGAGCAGCTCTCGGCGTGCTACTTCCCCAACATGGCCTAGATATGGGGCGCCACCGCTGCCGTCGCCCCCGACGGCAACTGCAAGCCGCCGGGTCTCTGCAACACCCTGACATAGGAACGTGACGCCGAGATCGAGCCGGGGCGAAGACACCGTAGAGCTCACGGGATTGTTGCGCGGAAACATCAATTTGGTACGCTTGCGTGCTCCATTGATTCATCATTCATGGACGACGAGTCGACGACGACGACTGCAAACTAGAATAGTTGTTCTTGCTCTTCTCCCCCTTGTTCCCTTGCCTGTTCTTGCTCTCTTTTTTTTCTCCCTTTCCTTGGCGTGGACATATAAGACGACGATGTAGCTGGTATTTTGCTGTGTATTATTGCATACATGTAAATTACTTACTACAGTGGTACGATTGGTACGCTTGCTCCAGTCTACTACTCTGAAAACCTCAGCCAGTCACCTACTAATGGATACGCTTGTCCGTATATTTTTTTTTAGATAATGGATAAACATCCGGCCTCTACATCCGTAGATGTACACAGCCCAAAATTACAGAAAATGATAAAACCAAAAAGAAAGCCAAGGTCTTATAACATGACCAAGACGCTAACTTAAACAATAAAATTGTTTCCATCCGTTATTGGATATCTCTAGAGCAATAACTTCTAATTTCTTGCTTATTGTCGAGAGCGCGTCCTTAGCTTGCTCTTCACGCTGCAGCTGGGCCCAGAAGCGTAACCAGTACGCTCCCCTGAAAATGACCTGCATAATAGAGTTAGATTTTATTTTATTAAAAACAACATCATTACGCTTGTCCGTATATGTATGCACCGCGTCGATGCCATGGACAAGTAGAAGCCCGTGAAAACGATGCCTCTGCGTACTCCGTCAAAGTCGCAGCTCTTGCGCGTGTCCTGTCCTGTCCCGGCCGGTCTCACTCGCCAGTCAGCAGTGCTGCGGTGACGACGCATGGCCGTACAATGCTGCAGCTGCACTGCGTGCATGCTGCTCCGCTGAGTGCAGAACACACGGTGCACGCAGCGCTGCTCAGTTGTGCCAACGGACGAGGCGTGTGCGACAGTGCAAGGGAGGCTGTGTGCCACGTAGGACTAGCAGGGGGCACTGGGCCACTGGCACCGCAGTGAACGCATGTGCATGCATGGTTTACGCCTTCACGGGCCACTTCATGAGCGGCCGGCATACATGCTGTCTGCATCGCATGCGCGCGCCACAGTGCTGACCAGTTCACAAGAAGAAGGACAAGATCGGGCCACCAATGGAGGAGGGAAGCGTGTGGTGTGGACGCAAGGAGCCTTTGCAAGATTCTCCAATCTCCATACGACCCTGTCCCTGTGTAACACGTTACGAAAATTCCCATCTTTTCCCCTTCCAAGGGCCTGCAAAAATAGAAAAAAAATCACCTTCGCATTGCATTGCCCCGGGACCACCAGTAACCAGTTGATCCTGTCAATGATCAATCTCGTCCTCGGAGCACATGGTCATGGGGCTATGTCATTTTATATGGGGTCATTAATTGCACTTAGGCATGTCTAATCGTCGTCCGTCTCTGACTGGCCGGGAGATATGGCTTCACGAGGACGACGGAAATGAGGGCCCCGGCCTAGTTGACCGCGGCAAGCGCGAGCTAGCAGCCTAGCATCATCAGTTTCCGCGAAGCTTCTTCGCTGTCGATCCGAGGACAATTGAGCAGCTGTGGCCTTCCCTACCAAAAAAAAAAAAAAAAAAATTGTCATTCAGCCTATTCGCTCGTTGATGACTTATCAGTCACGGTATAATATTTTTTTTCCTCACAATAAACTAGTATCAGCCGGGCTTATCAGCTAAGAAATCAACCAGCGAACAGGCCTATTGACGTATTGTGATATGCGAAGCTTACATGTACAATTCACTGTGCTGTTCATTTTTTTTAAAGTTTGCTGTAGTGGTGATGTTTACACCAGAATTTGGAAGAAGGGTCTCAGAAGCTCGAGAGCTCCCAAAATCCTATCAGCAAGAGATCAATTGCGTGCAGATCGAAACCAGCTGATTCGGATGCAGCACTAGAATCAGCTTTTTTCAGATAGCGCCAACAGATAACGACAGAGGCTATGATCAGCGCTGGGACGAGACATGCTGGACTCTACAAAAGGGAAAGATTAGAGTCTAAGTTATCTTAAATTAGGAATGTTTTTATTTTATGCCAAAGATTATAACAAATCGTGCTCGAGTAGGATTCATGTTTAGACTCCAGGTATAAATATCAAACCCCGGCTATTGTAAATGACACAATCAATCAAATACAAGTAAATTACTTTTTTCGGCTCTGGCCACCCCTTAGGAGTAAGAGTAGAGTAGATCTCAGCGAGTTCTTCAGCGAGTACGGCTGCATCGATCCGATCGACCTCCACTGCTTGTCTGTAAGTACCGTCATGGTTTATACCTCTGTTCGTATGGCTGCATCGATCCGGTCGACCCCCACTGCGACTTTGGTATAGGCTAGTTATCGACTCTTGCCTAGTTCAAGTATGCCTGTGTGATTCTGCCTCACACCCTACTGCTTGAGCTAGATCAAGGTCAAGTTATCGGCTCTACCTTAGGATGGCAGTCTTCGGTAGATTCATTAAGTTACCGATATTGCTTATTGCTCTTATCGTTTATCTAATTACAGTAATATCACTATGTCCGATTGAGATTGATCTGGATCGACCTTATATCTTATTTAACTCATCGTTTGTTAATCTAAAATTGATCTAATCTACACCTTAAACGATGAGTTATGTCTTATCGGCTGTTTTATATCAATCTTAATCGTGCATAGCGTGCGGTTAAGGCATGTTCGATCTTGAGTAGATCTATTGGTTAGCGAGAACCGTTTCATGGCCCATTATCACGGCCTGTGGGATTCTACCTCTCACCCCAGTGTTAGCACCATAGAGTGGGAATCGTTAGTTGGTAGATCCGTTCCTGAGAAGGCAGGACCTTAACTGTGCGCTATGCCTGAATCGACTGTTTAGCTGATATCGAGCGCTTTCACGAACAGTTCACATTACGAAATCATTGAAGTAGAGATAAGTTGAAAGATATGTTAGCCCCATGATCTTATTATTGTATTATGGCCTGCATGATTCTGCCTCATGCCCCACTGATATTAGTAATGAGTTAGGATCGTCGAGTCTATTGTTGTTTCTACGGCCTACATGATTCTGCCTTATGCCCCACTGGTTATGGCAATAGATGAGATCTAACATGTTTATTAGATTTATCTTTATTAAATGATTAAGTGGTGTTGAATTGTTTCTTTATATAAAAAAGAGTTCGGTTACTTGTAATCATTGGCTCAGTATAAACCGATCATCATTGATATCTTATTGCCATTGATTAATATTTACTTAAATAATATTTATCCTGAATGATAACCGATTCTTCTTATACAACCCCATGAGCTTTAATCGATTTATTCCTATGAATATGCTGGAATCGACTATTTAGTCGATCTCCTATCATATCGGCTCTCAGAGCCGCACATTCAGGACTGCTGGTAACACCGGCACGTTCCGCCCTTAATTACTGATGAGTTTTCTCTCATTATCAATTATAGGGTCAAATTGACTAGCACGTCTCGGGAGGATTGCGCAGGATCAACCACTCTTGCGCTGAAGCTAGGCGGATCTGCTCCATCGAGCGGACCCTTTCGGCTTGCTGCATGTGTCCTCGGTACGAAGACGAAAATTCTGTGTCAACACACGTTTCTGGCACGCCCGGTGGAACATCACAATCGTCATGGTGGTTCACAACAACGACAACATCCTTATGGTACATTATGAAGACCTACCTGATGAAGATAAGGATACTATTAGCAAAGCTACAGAAGAATTTCAGAAGAAGTGTTTGTTGTCCTACACCAAAACACGTGACAGCACAATTATTCAGAAATTTTCACTACCAAGAGTTCTACTACACGGGCAGACAGATGCAGTCGAAGCTGAAGAGAGGCGTTCCTTTATAGAAGCCATAGACAAATCTGTTCGTGATGCCATATCAAGCCGCAATGAAGCTTTCGTTGACGCATTTCACAATGCCATGAAAGAGTCAATTCATGGAATTCCAGTTGGTCAGGTTGGATCGACTTGTTACAACATTCCAGATTCGTTGACTCAAGGGACTAATAATGTCGGTACCAGCCATAAAAAAGAGAGAATTCCTTATTTGACACTGGGAAAATGAGTCGTTCCTTTTTTGGCCCTGAAATTTTCTTCGTTCCCTATTTGACACTCACTTCAACTTTCGTTCCTAATTTGACACTGCCGTCAAATCCGTTAGCTAACGGTGTTAACTGGCCGTTAAAAAGACGTTTTTGCCCCTAGAAAAAAAAGCGGCGAAGCAAATTTGAGAGGAAAAAAAAATCTGCGCCTTTTTTTTGTAGCTGGGCGCATGCATCAGAGGCAGGCGCAAATTTTTTTTCCTCTCAAATTTGCTTCGCCGCTTTTTTTTCTAGGGGCAAAAACGTCTTTTTAACGGCCAGTTAACACCGTTAGCTAACGGATTTGACGGCAGTGTCAAATTAGGAACGAAAGTTGAAGTGAGTGTCAAATAGGGAACGAAGAAAATTTCAGGGCCAAGAAAGGAACGACTCATTTTCCCAGTGTCAAATAAGGAATTCTCCCCATAAAAAAGCAGCACCAGCTGGTAATAGTGACGTTCAAGCACTTCAAGGTTCGTCTGAACTAACTCTGGGTACTACCACGAATCCAATATAGTATAATCCTAGACCGTCAATACAGCATGTGCAACAGCCGATGGGGCAAAGTTAGAACCAGATGATCAATTTTGGCACATCAGGCCATATACCATCATCGGCTAAAAAAATAGCACCATCAATTCAAAGGATCTATAGAGATATAGATCCTTATGTCTATAATCAGAGACTTCAAGCAGCAAGCCAGCAAAGGACCCAACAGATTGAGATTCCACAAGGCTATCACTATGGCACGGATTATAACACCCTCCATATGATGTCAAATCCAGGATATCAAGGCACACAAAATTTCAATCCACAGATGAGTCAGCAAGTACCGAGAAATCCAAATCCGTAAGCTGACGAGTTGCTGCTCAAGGTGACCGAGATGATGAAGAATCAGTTCGGTCTGAAGCCAAAAGGGCTGACCTTTTCATACAAACGCCCATATCTAGAATGGTATGATTTGGTCGCTCTTCCTACAAATTACAGGCTCCCAGAGTTCGCCAAGTTCACTGGTCAAGATAGTACGAGCACGATAGAACATATGAGTCGGTATCTCACACAATTGAGAGAAGCATCAGTTGAGGATGCCCATCGAGTTCGTTTCTTCTCTTTATCCCTGTTAGGGCCAGCCTTCACTTGGTTTTCGTCATTGCCAGTCAACTCCATTGCCAATTGGGCTGACCTAAAGAAGAAGTTTCATACATATTTTTACACTGGAACTGGAGAAAAGAAGATTACTGATATAACAACCATGAGACAGAGGACTAATGAATCAGACACCGAGTTTCTTTAGAGATTCCAAGAGACTTGGAACTTGTGCTTCTCATTGAGCTTGGCCGATGATCAGGTAGCTGCTTTAGCTATTCAAGGAATGCTACCAATGTGAAAAGAAAAACTGCTAGGACAAGAATTTGATAACTTGGGACAATTGGCTCAACGGGTAGCAGCGCTCAATAGCCAATTCCAGAGTATGCGCAGAGATACCCGATTCTAGAAGAGCACTACAGTAGCCGAAGCTTATGATCCATACTCAATTGATGACGGCTATGAAGAAGAAGAAGAAGAGGTTGCTGTAGCTGAATGAAATTGGGGTAAGAAGACAGTGATGGTACCCAATCCCTGGGGAAGAGGAATCGAGGAGAGCTATGACTTCGACGTCACAAAATCAGACAAGTGTCAATGTTTGACCACTGATAGCCTGCCACGGGGGTATCCGGGGCAGTATGTTCGGACTTCAACATATGCAGAACTCGACGGTTAACGTAAGAGACAGTCGATTTATCTTGGTTCAGGTCCTCGATCTCTAATCGAGTAATAGCCCTACGTCCAGTTAGCCTTAGCCTTTGCGTTGGATTGAATGTAAAGTATCGTACAATTGTTCTCTGAACTCTCTCCTCTAACTCCCCGATCTAAGGAGCCCTGCCCTCCTTTATATAGTCAAGAGATTAGAGTCCTAGATGGTTTATAATGTAGGGTTCTAGTAGGATTACAGGGTAGTATTACTACTAGGATTACATGGAAAGAATCCTAGTTAGACTAGATCTTCTCTCTTCCTTATGGGGTATCCTATGGGTCCCACATCGACAAGCCCCTGAGCACTTCATGGTTGAAATCTAGAAGCCTTGTCTTGTTCCTCTTGTCAAGTAGGAACAAGGGTCATCCGAGTGCTTTCTGGAGTGAAACCATGTAGCGCTTCTTTGGATCTTCGAGTGGTGTGTTTTTTTTTGAAAAAAGTTCATCCATCTGGGTGTAGCCCCCGAGCCTCTTGCTCTTTGGAACAAGGAGCTAGAGGATCTTGTCTTGATCTCTTTCTTCGTTGAAGGTCAAAAAGAACTCAGATATGGCTCAGTCCAGGTTCTTTTTATCGTAAGGTCTTGAAGTGGTCTGCCTTGAAGAAGTCTTTTATGTGACGTGCGTTTTTTAAAGAAAAAGTGCACTCACTGAGTGTAGCCCCCGAGCCTCTTGCTATTTGGAACAAAAAGTTGGAGGGTCCTAAATCTTTATGTTGTTTACAAATTCCTGTTCTAAAAAAGTCTTCTGAGTGATATGCGCTTTTTGGAAGAAAAAGTGCACTCACTGAGTCTAGCCCCCGAGCCTCTTGCTATTTAGAACAAAAAGCTGGAGGGTCTTGAATCTAAGTTGTTCAAAGAACTGAAAACCTCTCCTGCTGCAGCCCCCGAGCATCTATCCGGGTTCTTTTTATTTAGAAAGAACTTGGATTCTGGGTCTTAGCATATTCTCTGGTAGTCTGCTGTTGTTAGATGTAGTTGTGTATGAGATCTCCAAGTTCTTTCTATAAGAACCGGGTTCTTTTGTTCCTTGTGAGGTAACCCTTTGTTGCTTCATGGTTGATGAGTTTTTTTGTAGCAATATGATAACTCCGCCATGGTGCTAGATGGATAAGTCTGAAATCTGCCCGTTGAACTGTACCGTTGTGTAGAATTGTGCCATCCGTCATCTCAGCTGCGTCAGTCATGGTGAGAAATGAACCATTGCGTTCTCATGCCGTGTTTAAACGGGCCTAGTGGGCCGCGTTTCTATTGCTGTAAAAATCTATTTATAGGCCTTTCTTCCTCTTTTTCTTTACTGCCCTGCTTTTGCCTTGAATAACTCGCGCTTGCCAAGTTGATTAGGCGTGGAGCTGACAGGGATCTTGTGTAGGTCTAGAAAACTGTTGAAGACTTGACTAGCAAGTTGGCGACGGCTACTAAGAATTGGAATGCTTCGTGGAAATCATTTCGATTAGTAGCTGATCTTCTCTGGACTCCAACAGATGATGGTTAATCTTGGGCTCGGTTTATTCCCCAAATCCTAACATGTTTCTAGGAGTTCGTGAAGAGGTGCGCCTAACTATGCACCAGGAATATTCTTGCCTAGGTCAGGGTTCTTGCTCCGAAGGTGCCTTTTGTCCAAGATTGCAGGTGAGGCTGAGAGTTAAGAGTATATTGATGCTGTTGAAAAGGTGGAGCCTGAGGTCAAAGATTTAGCCAGGAAGATTGTAGATAATCTTAATATTGATATTTCTTCTTCTGATGATGATGCTTGATGTAATTGACCTTTGTACTCCAACCTTTGTAATGGGATATTATACTTCTTTTGGAATGAAGATTTTTGTTGACGTCTTCTTTGTCTGGACGCCTTGTTTATTCTTTGAATGAGTTGTCCAAGTGATCAGCATTTTTCTAGGTAGTCGTTTGTCTAGCTTTCGTCTGTGCCGGGTGAACAACTCGGTATGTGTAGATTGTTGTCTTGACAAACTTTCTTGTTTTGTCGAGTGCTTGTCTAGCTTTCATCTACGCCATGTAAACAACTCGATATATGTAGATTGTTGTGTTGACAACCTTTCTTGATCTTGTTGGTACTAGAAAGTCTTAGGACTAGCGGGTGTTAGCTTATTAGCTACCCTCATCGGCGGGCTCAAGCATCTTTTGAGCTCTTTTGCTCTCGGCCAGAATGCTCAGGCATACTATTAGCCATTTTGCTTTTTGGTTCGGGTGTTAGCTTATTAGCTACCCTCATCGGCGGGCTCAAGCATCTTTTCAGCTCTTTTGCTCTCGGTCGGTATGCTCAGGCATATTATTAGCTGTAACAGAACCGATTAATTATACGAAATTAAGTAAGAAAATCACCTGCTAGAGCAGATGATTCAGCAAACTTAAGCCCGTAGAACCCGATAGTCCGTGAAATCACGAAGGATTTCAAACCAACTCACATACCAGCCAAGATCGTAATAAGTTTAGCGGTCACCATCACATATTACATAAAAGTTCGCACCACTAGTACATTAGAGTTTAAACATAGTTATTACAAACTGAGTTCAAATAAAAGTAGCGAAAGCCATTTGTTCAAAACCACACACACTCACACGGAGTTCAAATACAGTACCAGCTAATGATCATCTCCAACAAAAGCATTAGACGAGACGTAAGGAATGACCATACCCATGGTCCTAAGCATCACCCATCGCAGGATAAAGTCAGTTGATACAGTAACCGTAATACATCTGCCCATCTACAACAAGTGGGAACAAAACCCTAAGTACGAGAAGGTACTCAGCTAGACTTACCCGATATAACCGAAAATAAAGTGACACCAAGGATTATGAAGGGCTTTATAGTAGGGTAGCTGACTCATTTACAAAAAGAGGCATTTTTAGTATTTCAAGAACCTTTCTAAAAGCATTATTGTCAAGTTAATTATTATTAACCTGTCGACTACATTTGCACCTATACTAGAGCGAGCATATGATTAAGCAAATAATGATAACCAATGATCATTAACAACTTCTATAATGTCATATTCATTATAACTGTCTAAGTGTTCCATCAACATTACTACGATAAAGTAACTCAAGTCAAGTGTTCACTATCCAGTGAACGATGGCGATTCGAATCGATTATTAACCAGCTAGTAATTTATTCCTTACACAAACCTCACTCACCCGCTAAAGTGAGGTATCGGTCCACGAGTCAACTATCCAGGAAAAATCTCGAGTTTGCTAGGAACCACATGTACTCGGGGGCCGACCGACTGGCTTTCGGTCTTATCATCGCGCCCCCGTGTCCTACCACACCTGCTCCGATACAGTGCGCTGCGGGCAATCTACTCAGCCTGAATAATCTCCCAGCTTCGCGGTCAAAAGGTACTTTATTCGGCCAGCTAAATGTAAGGCATGCGTTCAACATGACCTAAGGCCCAACAACTCCTGAACGTAATGCATCAATTAAAGTAAAGCATTAATTAATAATCGCAAACCAGAGAGAAAAATGCTCTGGGGCTTGCCTCTCTCGAAGGAGCTCGGGCGGTGATCGGGGCACTCTGGAAGTTCCTCAGCGTCCTCCTCATCTGCTTCGGTCACTTCTTGCGGCTGCACCTCGAGCTACTCCTCGGGCTCCTCGGGTATGATGACCGGGCTCTCGGTTTGCGATCTTGTATGATGCAGATGCGTAAGTGCTTATGCAAAAGGTGCATCGGATGAAATGGACACAATGAATGTGCTTGCATGCAAGGTAGTCAACATCATCCAAGAACATATACTACAAGCACATGTTATCTACTGCATTCTCTTCTACTACTAATATGCTATGTCAACACATCTCATTAAATGCTTCAAAGACACACCAAAGCTTCACTAATTTCATAATCATGCATAAAGCAACATTTGATTAAACCCTAATTAATAATAGGTTTAAATAGCAACATCTATTTTTATAGCATAGAAAAATCTTAGAAAATTACCATAGCACAGTACTACCCTAAGTAGTCTACCATTAAATGTTTATGGCGTTTGGATAAGTGGATTAGCCTACACAAAAATGACAAGCTATGGCATAATTATGATCATGAAAATACTTTGCACTGTGAAAAGTGTCAAACAACAAATGTAATATTTTTCCTATGTTCTACACAGTAAATAATCATTGCACAAAAATTATCACATACATGTTTTATACAAATTTTGCTCTGTAGCAAAAATAACAAAAATCAGCCATTAAAGGCACTTGAACTACACCTCATAATTTTTCCACAGGACATGCATGGCATATATTTTTCCTAGAAAGTACGGTACACAAGAAGAGTAACAAACCTAGAATTCATATTTTCCTGATCTTTCTATGATTTATTATGCCTTTCTTAAGAAAACAGCAATTTCAATGATTAAATAAAACTCCACAGAAAAGTGTCACCAAACTGACATGCAATATTTTTAAACCCTAGATTTAGTCATGAGGATCACAACAAAATTTATTTCACCATTTTTGGAGCAAAAATGAGTACACCAACATTTTCCAAAGTATTTCTCTTCCCAAATAATAAAAGAAAAACCGAAAACATTTTTCCTATTACTACTGGGCTGGCCCATGAGAACGACTGGCCCACGGCTGCTTTTGGCCTGAGTAACACAGCAAGGGCCGAGGCGAGACGGCCATGCCACGCCGGCGTTCCAGGCGCCATGGCGGTGCGGCAGCTGCCAGCGGGCCGACAGCCGTTGCCGGCCTTGACCGGGCAAGAAGGAGCGCACGCTGGGTCCGCAAGAAGATGGCGAACACGAGCAGGTGACTCAAGGGGATAGAGAAGGAATGGGGAAGCCCCTTTCCACGGCGAGGTCAAGTGCAGCGGCGCCATGACCGACGGCGGCGAAACCGCTCAAGGTAGCTTTACCTTGCTCAAACGGTGACCCTACAGCGAGCACCGGGTGTCGGAGAGCGAGGCGGAGTGACGTGCGCACGATTGTGGGCGACAGTGGACCACCGGTGGCCAATTTCGTCAGCGGAGCTATGGTGGCGAGGGCAGCGTGAGTAGAGTCCGGTGCGGGGCGAGGGAGAGATGCAGCGCTACGGCTGGCGGAGTAAAGAGGGAAGTGGGGAGCATGGCGCGGTCGGTAGGTGAAGGCGAGCGTGTGGAGGGTTGGGTAGGCTGACTGTGATGCGCGGAAAGCTTCGCCGGCGCATGGCGGCCACGCGGCGTGCGCGCTCTGGCGTCAGTCGGGCGCAACGCGTGGGAACGGGCATGGCTCGGTGCTGAGGTAGGCCAGGCGAGCGAGCTGGGCTGAGGTGAAGGCATGGACGTAGTGAGGAGTGATGGGCCGGCTTCGGCTGATGGGCCAGAAGTGAGGCGCGAGGCCCAACTTAGGTGAATTGATCTTTTTCAAATTATTTTCAAATCCTTTTTCATTCAAATGAAATTTTGAACTATTTCAAAGTAGTTTCAAAAGTTGGTGTAAAAATGAAAGTTGTTCCATTTTTCAAGATCTACAACTTTGCTTTTATGACCAAAGTCAAATTCCAAATAGATTTTGAATTAAAAATAAAAATCAATATTAATTCAAAATCCAAATTTTGAAGAATTATTTTTAAAGGCAAAATTTGGTAAAAATTTAAATATGAACTTTGCTCCAAATTGTATCCTAAATATTTATAAGCTATCTTAGTGATCAAAACAAGAAATCATGGCATCCAATCATGAGTATGGCATTTCACATTGTTTTAAACATAATGAATTTCAATCAACTTAAGCACCACATGAAATGATACTTCATTTCTTCGAAATGAAATGCATGAATGATGCTTATGCATGTGGTGATGATGATTATGCTCATGGAATGAAATGGTAATGCACGCTTAACACCGAGGTGTTACAGCCCTCCCCCTTATAAAAATCTCATCCCGAGATTTGGGTTAGAACCATTTGTTATAAAAATCTTCATAAGCTTTTTGTAGATATTCCCCCGTTTCCCAAGTTGCATCTCCCTCATTATGATGATTCCACTGTATCTTGTATGTTTTCACCATACTATTCCGAGTAGCATGTTCTTTAGTGTCTAACACACGGACCGGTTGCTCACGATACAACAAATCTGATTTGAGTTTAATGCCCCGAGGTTCTATTCTTTCCTCCGGAACACGCAAACACTTCTTGAGTTGTGATACATGGAACACTGGAAAGACGGTACTCATTGTCTCAGGTAACTCTATCTTATAAGCTACTGGACCTCTTTTTTCCAAGATATTGTATGGTCCTACGAATCTAGCGGCAAGCTTTCTTCGGATTCCAAACCGTTTCTTCTTCATTGGCGTGACATTCAGATAAACATAGTCACCAACTTCAAACACAAGGAGTCTCCTTCTATCTGCATAACTTTTCTGATGTGATTGGGCCGCCTTCATATTTTGTTGAATAATATGAACTTTCTTCTCGGCCTCTTCTATAAAGTCAATACCATAATACCTTCTTTCTCCTGTCTCGACCCAATTTAGTGGTGTTCTACATTTTCTGCCATACAAAGCTTCGAATGGAGCCATCTTGATGCTTTCTTGATAACTATTATTATAAGCAAACTCAGCTAATGGTAACCATGACTCCCATGAACCCCTAGAAGACAACACACAGACTCTTAACATATCCTCTAGAATAGCATTAACTCATTCAGTCTGACCATCTGTCTGAGGATGATAAGCGGTACTACGAATCAAACTAGTTCCCAAGCCTTTGTGTAAATGTTCCCAAAAGTGAGCCGTGAACTGTGGCCCTCTATCAGATACTATAGTCTTTGGTATACCATGCAACCTCGAAATTTCTGCAATATACTTCTTAGCATATTGAGGTGGTCGATAATCTGTCTTGACAAGTAAGAAATGAGCGGTCTTGGTAAGACGATCCACAATCACCCAAATTGAATCATGTCCCTTTTGAGTAGTGGGCAAACCCAAGATAAAATCCATACTTATATCATCCCACTTCCAACTAGGTACGAACAAAGGTTGCAACAAACTGGCAGGTTTCATATGAATAGCTTTCACTCTACAACACATGTCACATCTGGCAACATAGGCTGTAACTTCTTTCTTCATCTTGGTCCACCAATAACGAGGTCTCAGTTCTTGATACATCTTACTACTTCCTGGATGAATAGATAGCTTAGAAAGGTGAGCTTCATCCATGAGTTTATTCCTAAGCTCTCGATCCTTGGGAACCACAAGACGGTCGTCAAACCACAACACGCCCTGTTCATCCACTCTAAAGTGCTTAGATGGCTCTTCTTTTATTTTTTCTTTGATGTGAAATATTCCCTTGTCTGTTTTCTGGCCTTCTATTATCTTACTCTCCAACGAGCAACTAATCTGAATACTATATAACACAGCAGGATGCATCAGATCAAACCCATCTTCAAGTAATGGCTGCACATTCAAGCAATGTGACTTTCTACTCAAAGCATCTACCACTACATTGGCCTTTTTAGGATGATACTGCACATTTAAGTTGTAATCTTTGATCAATTCTAACCATCTTCGCTGTCTCATGTTTAGCTCTGGTTGGGTAAAGATGTACTTGAGACTCTTGTGATCTGTGAAAATATTGCACACATTACCAAGTAGATAATGTCTCCAAATTTTTAGGGCATGCACAACTGTAGCAAGTTCAAGATCATGTGTCGGATAGTTGACCTCGTGCTTTCTCAATTGACATGAGGCATAAGCAATGACTCTTCCTTCTTGCATAAGAACATAGCCCAATCTAGTTTTTGATGCGTCGCAAAACACATCAAATGGTTTCTCAATGTCCGGTTGTGCTAGAACAGGAGCAGTGGCCAACAGTTTCCGCAAGGTGTGGAAAGCTACTTCACACTCCTCTGTCTACACGAACTTGTGATCTTTCTATAGCAGACTTGTCATTGGCTTGACAATCTTCGAGAAGTCCAGTATAAAACGATGATAGTAATCGGCTAATCCTAAGAAACTTCTAACCTCCGGAACTGTGGTCGGTGTCTTCCAATCCATAACCTCTTGCACCTTACTTGGATCGACTGAAACTCCATTTTCTGACAGAATGTGACCAAGGAAAGGAACTTTCTTCAACCAAAATTCACACTTACTAAACTTAGCAACAACTTATGATCTCTAAGTCTGGTCAAGACAATTCTCAGATGCTCTTCATGATCCTTCTCGTTCTCGGAGTACACCAGAATGTCATCGATGAACACAACCACAAACTTATCCAATTCTAGCATGAAAACTATATTCATCCAAAACATAAAGTATGCAAGAGCATTTGTCAAACTAAAGGACATGACAAGATACTCATACAACCCGTATCTGGTAGAAAATGCTGTTTTCGGTATATCTTGGGGCCTAATCTTGATCTGATGATAACCGGATCTCAAATCTATCTTGGAGAACACCTTAGCCTTGGTTAACTGGTCAAACAGAACATTAATATGAGGCAAGGGATACTTATTCTTGATGGTTACATCGTTAAGTGGCCTATAATCCATGCACATTCTCAACGTGCCCTCTTTCTTCTTCTTCACAAACAAGGCGAGACTTCCCCATTCAGACTTGCTTGGCCAGATAAACCCCTTTTTCAATAACTCTTCTAGTTGCTTCTTTAGCTCAACTAATTTATCTGGAGGCATCCAATAGGGTCTCCTTGAAATTGGAGCTATCCCAGGGATTAACTCAATTCCAAACTCAATATCCCTATCTGGCGGAAGACCAGGTAACTCGTCTGGGAATACATCCAGAAACTCACACACTACCGAAATCTGATGAATTGGAATAACTTCAGTAGCACATGTCACACTTATAAGGTATGTTCTCTGAGGCAATGGTACTTGAAAAGTACCCTCACCCAGGGGATCCTTAAGGGTAAGTACCCGACTTCCTGTATCTATAACTACTCCCCAATCCTTCATCCAATTCATCCCTATAATGACATCCAGAACTAGTCCAAGCATAACTATCAAGTTCACTCGAAACTTTCTGCTACCTAATTCAAGGGTTGCCCCTCAAACTTATACGGTAACCATAACCCAATTCTATGCATAGTTATTCATGTTTCTATGTAAATGCTTGACTCATAAAAGAATGCGATGATCCAGAATCAAATAGAACAACTACAGGGTTTTAGTTGACAAGAAACTTACCAGCGGTTACGGGCTCTCCCTCAGGAATCTCATCCACAGTCATACTATGCACCCGAGTAGTATAGGTCTGCTGCTTCTTCTTGGGCGGATAAGGACAGAACCTTGAGAAGTGACCGGGTTGATCACAATTGTAGTTGGGCCCCCTTACTGTACCAGTAGATCCCACAGCTCCCTAAGAACTGCCCTGTATCATAGTTGCGACTGCCTTGTTGGACTGCACTGCCATCTTGTAAGGCTTCTATGGTCCCCTAAAATTCTGACCTCTCTGCTGGGGTGGCCTAAACCTAGCGCTAGGTGTAGATGGATGATAGGGAGGATGACCTCCCACAGGTGCTCTTGCTTGGGACGGACCACCCTCTAGTGCTCGCTTGCGAGTCTTGGCTACGGTACTAGCGTTGTTGTTCTTTTCCTGCTTCA
This sequence comes from Miscanthus floridulus, assembly GCF_019320115.1. NCBI lineage: Eukaryota > Viridiplantae > Streptophyta > Magnoliopsida > Poales > Poaceae > Miscanthus > Miscanthus floridulus. Next base: position 98,250,089 of record NC_089596.1, read on the forward strand.
GACAATCACTGATAAAGTCATTGAATCTGGCGCGGGTGTTGGTACCCACATGATTCATCATCTTTGGATTGAGTCCTCTCTTGAAACTGGTGATTCTCTTAGCATCGGTGTCAACCATGTCAGGAGCATAGCGGCACAAGTTATTGAAAGCATGCAAATATTGCATCATGGTTTTGGTGCCCTAATTCAATGCCAAGAACTCTCCCAACTTCATCTCAGTCAGCCCGGGTAGAATATAAACTCCATAAAAGACCTTAGTGAACTCTCTCCACGTAATCTGAGCATTTGGAGGGAAGGTGGTGCGATGGTGCTTCCACCACATTCCTGCTGGTCCTTGCAACCAATGTGTAGCATACTCAGTTTTCAATACCTCAGTCATCCTCAACACACGGAATTTATCTTCCATAGTGTTGATCCATTCTTCAGCATCGAGTGGTTCTGTTGCTTCCTTGAATATTGGCGGCCTGGTGTCCATAAAATCTTTGAAGTTGCTGTACTGATTCACCCCATTGCCACCACCCTAATTGTTACCACGCTGAACATTGTTGGCAATGGTACACAGAAAATCCTCCATGTTCTTCTGAGATTGTTCCGTGTTGCGCTGACTCTCGAGCAACTATGCGAAGAACACCTCTAGGGTGAACGGGGGAGGAGGTGGCAAATGTGGTTCATAGGGGGCTCATTGTTATTGACGTTGTTTCCACCACCACCACCGGTCCCAGCACCATTAGCACCAGTCTCAGCGGCCTCATAAGTGGTACGGCGAGTATTTGTCATCTGCATATTTTAGCAACAAGTAATGATTGAGTGAAGCTATAATAATTGTGAGTGAAGGAAAAATTATGCCGTACTAAATTTACTAGAGAGAATAAATTGATACAATAAAACAGAGGCACAATAATCGCATCCCAATTAAAACAACATCAATAATTAAATTACTTCAAAAGCAAACATCGCGTCCATATAATCGAATTGCCAGCATACCTACACTGGACTTTTATGCGTTCAAATATCGCATTACTAGCCAAGTTCCAATCACATGCCAAGTCTCATAAGTTCGAAGCAAGTTACATTAGGTTACATGCCAACAAAAGAAAGGTCATCGCGACAGGACCTAAACACTAGCGCAAGGCAACTAGCCTACTCCTCGGGGTCGTCGTCGGGGTCGAAGATGTCACCATCGCCCCCAGGTGAAACTACAGGCTCGTCCTCATCGATGTCCATACCAACGGCATCTAGAGGAGCATATGGGCCAACCCCATTGTAGAGCATGTGAAACTCCTCATGTAGGTTGACATTGTACTCCTCTAGCTCATCGACCCTCTGCAGCAGAAGGTCCCTCTCGTTCTAGGCTTTGTTCCTTTCCTGAACCAACTATCCAATCATGTGGTCTGCATTATGGTTGGCCTGAGTCAACGTATGCACTCGCTGCATAGCTCTATCACCTCTCTCTACCGCCTGGTCCCACTATAAGCTCATATCAGCCAACTGCTCCTGCAAACTAGCTATAGCACGTGCCTGCTTCTTCTTCTGCTTTCTTACCTTGAGCTTATCATCACCATGCAAGCCAGTCAAAGTCTAGTAGGTACACTCAAGACCCTGATACGCTCTGATAGCTGCAAACATAGCACTCATAGCATGGTTGTCGCTAGCCTATCCCTCAGCTGGACCTCTGACCAAAGCACTTCCCTGAGGCTGAACCCAAATAGCATCACGAGGATCATCCCTAGAAAAGGTGCCGACTAGAGCTGCTGTGAGCTCACTGGGAAATCTGCTCATTATGTCCCTTATGACATGGAAAGCTGCTCCCTCTGCACCCTCAACAGGAGTGCGACCCTTAAACTCCAAGTGCCAACCATCCCATTCTAGAGCATCACCAAGAGCAGGAACTGTGATCTCTACCACTGCAAGTCCATCCTCTGCTAACTGGCTCTCATTCCAAGAGTACACCGGCTCTTGACCCTCTGGGTACCCCACATCATGGAGCACTCTCCAAAGCAAGGTTGGCATGCCAAACTTGCTCAAGAAGGTGTCCGTGGTGCAGTGCTCCCTCAGGGCCAACTGATGTCGAGGTGCCCTTCCTCCGGTGGACTTATGGGCGGTCTGCTTCGTGCGGGCCATCTGTAGCAAAAATTTCTTTTATTACCCCGTGGGAACATATTTTAGGTGATACAACTTTTATCAAAATTGAGATAATCAAGTTATAAGGGGAGGAATGCATGACATGAATGAAATGCACAATTAATATGATGTATGTACGTGTTGTACGTTCTCACAAACTTATGAAATAAATAATGTCTAGCGACGAATTCGGTGGCATACAAATGATCTCTCAAATACGTATCTAATACGTTCTACATGATAATGTTGTTATGTACATGCAGAAAATTCATTTCAGCCCAATTCCCAATGAATGCATAAATGCAGTAAATTTTATCTACACGCTCTATACGAATCCCCAGATACGCTTACAACAGTAGTAACTACCTGAACCATCGTCCTATTGACAGCATCACCTCAACGGACGGAATACCCACACACGAGATACCTTTGTAAAACATGCGTAGAACATGTAATTACTCCAGCATCATATAAGCATTCACCATAGATCGGCAGTGTATCCGATCATGCTCTCACAACTCACACTTACCGAGGCATAGAGGCAAATGATCCATACACTACCACTCAAACAAGTGGCACTCATACAATAGCACACCATATGAGCAACGAAAGAGAAATATGATGCAAGAACCCCAAGTCAGTACTTAATTAAGCCACCTAGAGTCCTTAACTAGGCATAAAGGATATGACCACTGACACATTTTTTAGTTTGGAAATCATGTTTTTCAAATGCCTTTTTGTTTTAAATACACTTGTAAACAGTAACACGCTAAACCATGCTCTGATACCAGCTGTAATAGAACCGACCAATTATATAAAATTAAGTAAGAAAATCACCCGCTAGAGCAGACGATTCAGCAAACTTAAGCCCGTATAACCCGGTAGTCCGTGAAATCATGAAGGATTTCAAACTAACTCACATACTAGCCAAGATCATAATAAGTTTAGCGGTCACCATCACATATTATATAAAAGTTTGCATCACCGGTACATCAGAGTTTAAACATAGTTATTACAAACCGAGTTCAAATAAAAGTAGCGGAAGCCATTTGTTCAAAACCACACACACTCACACGGAGTTCAAATACAGTGCTAGCTAATGATCATCTCCGACAAAAGCATTAGACGAGACATAAGGAATGACCATGCCCAACTATGCACCAGGAATATTCTTGCCCAGGTCAGGGTTCTAGGAGTTCGTGAAGAGGTACGCCTAACTATGCACCAGGAATATTCTTGCCCAAGTTAGGGTTCTTGCTCCGAAGGTGCCTTTTGTCCAAGATTGCAGATGAGGCTGAGAGTTAAGAGTATATTGATGCTGTTGAAAAGGTGGAGCCTGAGGTCAAAGATTTAGCCAGGAAGATTGTAGATAATCTTAATATTGATATTTCTTCTTCTGATGATGATGCTTGATGTAATTGACCTTTGTACTCCAACCTTTGTAATAGGATATTATACTTCTTTTTGAATGAAGATTTTTGTTGATGTCTTCTTTGTCTGGATGCCTTGTTTATTCTTTGAATGAGTTGTCCAAGTGATCAGCATTTTTCTAGGTAGTCGTTTGTCTAGCTTTCGTCTGTGCCGGGTGAACAACTCGGTATGTGTAGATCGTTGTCTTGACAAACTTTCTTGTTTCGTCGAGTGCTTGTCTGGCTTTCATCTGCGCCATGTAAACAACTCGATATTTGTAGATTGTTGTGTTGACAACCTTTCTTGATCTTGTTGGTACTAGAAAGTCTTAGGACTAGCAGGTGTTAGCTTATTAGCTACCCTCATCGGTGGGCTCAAGCATCTTTTGAGCTCTTTTGCTCTCGGCCAGAATGCTCAGGCATACTATTAGCCATTTTGCTTTTTGGTTCAGGTGTTAGCTTATTAGCTACCCTCATCGGCGGGCTCAAGCATCTTTTCAGCTCTTTTCCTCTCGGTCGGTATGCTCAGGCATATTATTAGCTATAACAGAACCGATTAATTATACGAAATTAAGTAAGAAAATCACCCGCTAGAGCAGATGATTCAGCAAACTTAAGCCCGTAGAACCCGGTAGTCCGTGAAATCATGAAGGATTTCAAACCAACTCACATACTAGCCAAGATCGTAATAAGTTTAGCGGTCACCATCACATATTACATAAAAGTTCGCACCACTGGTACATTAGAGTTTAAACATAGTTATTACAAACCGAGTTCAAATAAAAGTAGCGAAAGCCATTTGTTCAAAACCACACACACTCACACGGAGTTCAAATACAGTGCCAGCTAATGATCATCTCCAACAAAAGCATTAGACGAGACGTAAGGAATGACCATACCCATGGTCCTAAGCATCACCCATCGCAGGATAAAGGCAGTTGATACAGTAGCCGTAATACATCTGCCCATCTACAACAAGGGGGAACAAAACCCTAAGTACGAGAAGGTACTCAGCTAGACTTACCCGATATAACCGAAAATAAAGTGACACCAAGGATTATGAAGGGCTTTATAGTAGGGTAGCTGACTCATTTACAAAAAGAGGCATTTTTAGTATTTCAAGAACCTTTCTAAAAGCATTATTGTCAAGTTAATTATTATTAACCTGTCTACTACATTTGCACCTATACTAGAGCGAGCATATGATTAAGCAAATAATGATAACCAATGATCATTAACAACTTCTATAATGTCATATTCATTATAACTGTCTAAGTGTTCCATCAACATTACTACGATGAAGTAACTCAAGTCAAGTGTTCACTATCCAGTGAACGATGGCGATTCGAATCGATTATTAACCAGCTAGTAATTTATTCCTTACACAAACCTCACTCACCCGCTAAAGTGAGGTATCGGTCCCCGAGTCAACTATCCAGGAAAAATCTCGAGTTTGCCAGGAACCACATGTACTCGGGGGCCGACCGACTGCCTTTCGGTCTTATCATCGCGCCCCCGTGTCCTACCACACCTGCTCTGATACAGTGCGCTGCGGGCAATCTACTCGGCCTGAATAATCTCCCAGCTTCGCGGTCAAAAGGTACTTTATTCAGCCAGCTAAATGTAAGGCATGCGTTCAACATGACCTAAGGCCCAACAACGGTCGGTCCTTAATCGACACAGACGGAAAGCACTACAGTCCAAAACTCTGTAAGTCTCCGTCCGGTCTCAACTTCAAATTAACACTTAGTTATACCATGGCTACATAGTTATCCAAGCAGATCCAGGTAACCACCTATAGCTCGCAGGTGACAGGAAATCACCCGACTTCTATCGATCTAAGCCAGCTAAGCATTGACTCGACTGCGGATACCAGGGTAATAAGGATATAGTATAACAAAGGTAGACAAGGTATAATGCAGCAACAGTTGCAAACAACTCCTGAACGTAATGCATCAATTAAAGTAAAGCATTAATTAATAATCGCAAACCAAGGAGAAAAATGCTCCGGGGCTTGCCTCTCTCGAAGGAGCTCGGGCGGTGATCGGGGCACTCCGGAAGTTCCTCAACGTCCTCCTCATCTGCTTCGGTCACTTCTTGCGGCTACACCTCGAGCTACTCCTCGGGCTCCTCGGGTATGATGACCGGGCTCTCGGTTTGCAATCCTGTATGATGCAGATGCGTAAGTGCTTATGCAAAAGGTGCATCGGATGAAATGGACACAATGAATGTGCTTGCATGCAAGGTAGTCAACATCATCCAAGAACATGTACTACAAGCACATGTTATCTACTGCATTCTCTTCTACTACTAATATGCTACGTCAACACATCTCATTAAATGCTTCAAAGATACACCAAAGCTTCACTAATTTCTTAATCATGCATAAAGCAACATTTGATTAAACCCTAATTAATAATAGGTTTGAATAGCAACATCTATTTTTATAGCATAGAAAAATCTTAGAAAATTACCATAGCACAGTACTACCCTAAGTAGTCTACCATTAAATTTTTATGGCATTTGGATAAGTGGATTAGCCTACACAAAAATGACAAGCTATGGCATAATTATGATCATGAAAATACTTTGCACTGTGAAAAGTGTCAAACAATAGATGTAATATTTTTCCTATGTTCTACATAGTAAATAATCACTGCACAAAAATTATCACATGTATGTTTTATACAAATTTTGCTCTCTAGCAAAAATAACAAAAATTAGCCATTAAAGGCACTTGAACTACACCTCATAATTTTTCCACAGGACATGCATGGCATATATTTTTTCTAGATAGTACATTACACAAGAAGAGTAACAAACTTGGAATTCATATTTTCCTGATCTTTCTATGATTTATTATGCCTTTCTCAAGAAAACAACAATTTCAAAGATTAAATAAAACTGCACAGAAAAGTGTCACCAAACTGACATGCAATATTTTTAAACCCTAGATCTAGTCATGAGGATCACAACAAAATTTATTTCACCATTTTTGGAGCAAAAATGAGTACACCAACATTTTCCAAAGTATTTCTCTTCCCAAATAATAAAAGAAAAACCGAAAACATTTTTCCTATTACTACTGGGCCGGCCCATGAGAACGACTAGCCCACGGCCGCTTTCGGCCTGAGTAACCGAGCGGAGGGAAGGGGCTCCAGCCCAAGGCCAACCTAGCCCAGCAAGGGCCGAGGCGAGACGGCCACGCCACGCCGGCGTTCTAGGCGCCATGGCGGTGCGGCAGCTGCCAGCGGGCCGACGGCCGTTGCTGGCCATGACCGGGCAAGAAGGAGCGTGCGCTGGGTCCGCAAGAAGATGGCGAACACGAGCAGGTGACTCAAGGGGATAGAGAAGGAACAGGGAAGCCCCTTTCCACAGCGAGGTCAAGTGCGGCGGCACCATGACCGACGGCGGTGAAACCGCTAAAGGTAGCTTTACCTTGCTCAAACGATGACCCTGCAGCGAGCACCGGGTGTTGGAGAGCGAGGCAGAGTGACGTGCACACGATTGTGGGCGACAGTGGACCACCGGCGGCCAATTTCACCGGTGGAGCTGCGGTGGCGAGGGCAGCGCGAGCAGAGCCCGGTGCGGGGCGAGGGAGAGATGCAGTGCTGCGGCTGGCGGAGTGAAGAGGGAAGTGGGGAGCACGGCGTGGTCGTCTGGTGAAGGCGAGCGTGTGGAGGGTGGGGCAGGCCAGCTGTGACGCGCGGCGAGCTTCGCTGGCGCATGGCGGCCACGCAGCGTGCGCGCTCTGGCGTCGGTCAGGCGTGGCGTGCAGGAATGGGCGCGGCTCGACGCCGAGGTAGGCCGAGCGAGCGAGCTGGGCAGAGGCAAAGGTGCGGACGTGGTGAGGAGCGCTGCGCTGGCTTCGGCTGATGGGCCAGAAGTGAGGCACGAGGACTAACTTAGGTGAATTCATCTTGTTCAAATTATTTTCAAATCCTTTTTCATTCAAACAAAATTTTGAACTATTTCAAAGCAGTTTCAAAAGTTGGTGTAAGAATGAAAGGTGTTCTATTTTTCAAGATCTACAACTTTGCTTTTATGACCAAAGTCAAATTCCAAATAGATTTTGAATTAAAAATAAAAATCAATATTAATTCGAAATCCAAATTTTGAAGAATTATTTTTAAAGGCAAAATTTGGTAAAAATTTAAATATGAACTTTGCTCCAAATTATATCCTGAATATTTATAAGCTATCTTAGTGATCAAAACAAGAAATCATAGCATCCAATCATGAGTATGACATTTCACATTGTTTTAAACATAATGAATTTCAATCAACTTAAGCACCACATGAAATGATACTTCATTTCTTTTGAAATGAAATGCATGAATGATGCTTATGCATGAGGTGATGATGATTATGCTCATGGGATGAAATGGTAATGCACGCTTAACACCGAGGTGTTACATTAGCCATGTTGCTTTTTGGTTCGGGGGTTAGCTTGTTAGCTACCCTCATCGGTGAGCTCAAGCGTCTTTTCAGCTTTTTTACTCTCGGCCGGTATACTCAGGCATATTATTAGCCATGTTGCTTTTTGGTTCAGGTGTTAGCTTGTTAGCTACCCTCATCGACGGGCTCAAGCGTCTTTTTAGCTTTTTTGCTCTCGACCGGTATGCTCAGGCATATTATTAGCCGTGTTGCTTTTTGGTTTGGGTGTTAGCTTGTTAGCTACTCTCATCGGCGGGCTCAAGCATCTTTTTAGCTCTTTTGCTCTCGGCCGGTATGCTCAGGCATATTATTAGCCATTTTTCTTTTTGTTGGAAACAACTTGGGAAAAGCCATAATAGGACATGTTGTTGAGGAACATCATCTTTATTGATTATGAATGTTGGTCCCTTGTGGCTTGTATATCTATTCTTCCTTGAGTAGTTTTTATGCGTAGAATCTTCTTAGTTGGCTGATGTGTCATGTATTGTTGACTTCTTTTCCATCTTCAGTTATCAACTTGTACGTGCCTGGTCCGATGACTTTTGTGACAATAAAAGGTTGTCTTGGTTGTTTCTATCCGGGAACCTCTCTTGTGTCTTCTCTGCAGTAATCATCTTTTGTACTGTGCGTCTGAATTCTTCATTGTTTTTCGGGTTCTATCGTAGGGTGTATTTGCCACGCGTCTTTCTTCGACTTCTTGTTCTAATTTTCTTCTATCGTACTCAGCTAGATCTGACTCATATCTAATCCATGCTTCCTTGCGCTACCTAGCACAGCATTGGCGTCCTTGTTTCAATTTGTTTTTTCTTTCTCTGGCTTGCTTTTGATTTTCGGTCTCACCATTGTGCCCTTAGATAAAGGGTGATATGTTGGACTTAGATTCATCTGATGACCTGATGTCAGATGCTTCTAGGAGGGCCAATGGTGATCGAGGATGGCGAATCATGAATACTTCTCGTGCGTGAGTTGTTCTATCATCGGCGTTGGTTTCCGTACTATCAGATTTGTTAATAACTTCAGTAGAGGCTTCAAGGTCACAGATCGAGTCTCCTTCTTGGTAGGGTAGAGCTGTTATTGTTGTTGTGTCAACTAGCCGGGTACTGCTATCTTCAGGAATAGAACCTGGCCAGTGGATGATGCAGTCTTGAGATGTTATGGTTAGTACGAGACCTTCTGGAGCTCCTGCCAGAGGCATTCCAAGCACTGGATTAAGAGATCTTTCGAGCTATGCCTGATAAGGCGTTGCCATGTTGCGGAGACCGAACGGAAAAGGACCTGTCCTCCTTAAAGTACTCTAAGTGTACTCTGAGTTGTATTCTTGATAGGTTGATGTCATGTTCTGGAGCCTTATCAGAAAAGAACTCGGTTTTTTGAAAGAACTCGGATAAGACTTCATCTTGAAAGCGGAGCCTGAGTTTGAATCAGATGCACAAGGTTGTGAAATCTGAGCTGGATCAGACATCACGAGCTGCACGAATCTTTCGGCAAGTTGCTTGGTCATAGTTGCCGAAATAGAATGGTCTTCATGATGATCTAAATCTTCAAGGAGATGGCCTTGGAGCTTGCCATCATCGCCTACCTCGTAGATTCACAAACCGAAGATGAAGGTTGATCCCTTCAAAAAAATCATGTTGTCAAGGTTCGTCGAGCTCTCAGATGCAAAGTCGTCGAAAGCCCCTATCTGGCGTGGCAGCTGTCGATGTTTGACCACCGATATCCTACCATGGGGGTATCTGGGGCAGTATGTTTGAACTTCGGTGTATGTAGAACTCGACGGTTAACACATGAGATAGTCGATTTTATCCTGGTTCGGGCCCTCGATCTCTGATCGAGTAATAGCCCTACGTCCAGTCGGCCTTAGCCTTTGCGTTGGATTGATTGTAAAGTGTCGTATAATTGTTCTCTAAACTCTCTCCTCCAACTCCCCGATCTAAGGAGCCTTGCCCTCCTTTATATAGTCAGGAGGCCAGAGTCCTAGTCGGTTTACAATATAGGGTCCTGGTAGGATTACAAGGTAGTATTACTACTAGGATTACATGGGAAGAATCCTAGTTAGACTAGATCTTCTCTTCCTTGCGGGGTATTCTGTGGGTCCTGGATCAACAACAAGCTCTTTGACTTTTTACTTGAGAAGGGTCAAATCAAATTGCCGAATAATCATGTTATGTTGCCCCCTGAACAGTTGAAGAATAAGAAGTTCTGCAAGTTCCATAATGCTACTTCTCATTCCACCAATGAATGTAGAATTTTTCGGCAGCACATACAGGAGGCTATTCAGCAAGGGAGGCTTAAGTTTGATACACCTTAGAAGATGAAGGTTGATGATAATCCTTTCCTATGAGATCAAGATATGGTTGATGTTGGGCTATTTAAAGGAAAAACTAAGGTCCTAACATCGGCTAAATCAAGAGAAGCTGGAATAATTGATCTCAAGGAGCATATATCGACTGATGAATACAGAGAGATTAGAAAACATCGTGATCAGCAGAGAAGCCGATATGAACAGGGGGAAACGTCAAAGGATGGAACAACAAAGCCACGAGTCACATCTTGGATCCTATTGAATAAGTGGCGGCGACAGAAGGAAAAAGATTATCAGCAATGGTTAGAGGATCAAGATTACCAGCGTCAATTGGAAGAAGAAAGTTATGAAAGGAAGCAAGCCAAATCGCACTGGAATTGTCCTTTCTTCAGATACTACTAGAATGAAGGTTTGAAATTGCCTACCAGACATAACTATCCAGAATGCAGCAATCAATATTGGGAGTTTACGTAATCTCAAATCAACCGCCGGTCTATCCATGCCCAAGATGCATATCATCATAATAACATGGATCGATGCTTAAAAAATATAAGTATTCATGATCAGCTAGGAAAAAGAGTTGACAATCAAGACTGGGCTAATCATGAAGAAGGAAGCAACCAGAGGGAACATGTCTGGCATGAAGGCCAATGGTGCCCCAGAGGATTGACAAGAAGCCAGAAGAGAAGGGTGCAACGCCTAAGGAATAAGGAGATAGAATAGGCTCAGCCATCCGGTAAAACTCAAGTGTGGCATACCAAGCAAATAACTGATGAGAAGCAACCATCGGCTAATATCCAAATGGCTTTTCTATTGCCATCAGAATTCAGAGCTCCGGCAAATCAGGAAGTTTATTCAAACTTCGATGAATCAGAGTATAAAGAGATAGTTGCCAAGTTGACGGTTACACAACAAGTGATATTTGATAAGCTAGTCAAACATCGACACTTGAAGGCTTTATACATGAAAGGTTTTATTGATGGGAAGCCAATTAACAAAATGTTAGTGGACGGAGGTGCTTCTGCCAATCTTATGCCATACACCACTTTCCGTAAGCTTGGCAAGGGACCAGGAGATTTGCTTAAAACTGACATGATGCTTAGAGACTTCAGAGGTAATACATCTAAGACCCCGGGGGCAATAAATGTCCAACTGATAATCGGGAGTAAAACTCTACTCACCACATTCTTTGTCATTGATGGGAAAGGATCATATAGTGTGCTCCTTGGTTGTGATTGGATTCACGCAAACTGCTGCATACCATCGACCATACATTAGAGTTTGATTCAATGGCATGGAGATGATGTCGAGGTGGTTCACGCTGATGAGTCTGTGAGTATTGCAACGGTCGATCCAGTCTTTTGGGGACTAGGAGGTTTCGAATGTTTCTCTAGCAAGTCATGGGAAGGAGGCTTCATTAAAATCAGCAATAAAAGCTAACAGCCGATGCAAGTGATCGGCTCTGAAAGCTTGTTTTAGTAGAAAAATCATGGCTTCACATCGGCCATTGGATTAAAGGAAAAATAAGCGTTGAGATGAACTTAGGCTGACGTATGTGAATGCTAAGTCAAAGTGTAAGTGCGATTTAGAGTTAATGAATTTCTTAAAGAAGTTCTGTTTCGCTTAATAGGATGCTTGACTTGGATTGATCGATCATTTGATCTTTGGAATGAAAATGCTTGAAGAAATGTTATCCTAACATCTGAATTAGATAGCCAATTCATTCTCAGCTCTAATAGCCAGTACCAGGAGGGTATCACCTCTAGTTCAAAAAAGTAAAAATCTTCAAAGACAGTAAAAACCAATATGATATGTATCGCCTACAGAGCAAAAACAAAAAGCAAAAACAGTCATACGCAAGGATGTCACACTGAAGCACAATCATAAAGGAATAGGAGTCTTCATTCATCAGTTTATCTTAAATACAAACTAATCGAAGACCTTGTTCACCACATCCTGAGTGGGTGTGATGTCCATGATGGCCTCTGCCGCTACGATGAAATCTCCTATCAGATCTTCATGTCCCTCAGGGCCATCGTCGGTCGGGAAGCCAACCTCCATGGTATGGAGATCATGCTCGGTTTGGACCTGCGCCGCAGTTAGCGCCACCGATGCACCGTGACGAATGCCGTGAAGGGCTAAGGCTAGGCAAAAATAACTGAGAACTGAGAACCAAACCGAAAGAACCAAAACCGAAACCGAAACCGAAAGAACTGGAACCGAAAATTTCAGTTAGCTGTTCGGTTCTCAGTTCTTAGGAACCGAATTAACTGATGAAATTTCGGTTCCTGGGCTCGGTTAACCAAAATAACCAAGGAACTAAAATTCACAAACAAGTCCAATAAACCTTACAACCTAGGCCTAATACCAACTTAACCCTAGATATAAAAGGTGGATGACACCCCCTCACAGCCTCACACCCTCACATTTTTTAAAATCTCGACATTGTGCTTTTTTAAAAATCTTTTTTCCTATTTTTTCTATTCTTTTTTTGCTGCTTGTGTAAATCCTCGGTTAGTTCGGTCGGAACCGAACTAACCAAAACTGATTTTGCTCAGTTCCAAGATTTGCGAAGAACCGATCGGTTCCTATTTGTAGAGAACCGAATTTGTGTCATGAACCGAAGAACCGAACCAAAACTGATCGGTTAACCGAACGCCTAGGCCGATGAAGGGCAATCTCCTGGACATGGCCTGGGATGTCTTGGAGACGAGCATCCGCGGCCGCGTTCGCCGCCAATTAAAGAGACCCCAATTGCACTGTTTGGGCTGACGATTGTAGAAGAATATCAAGACAAAGGCAATGGAAACCAGGATAGAAACATTCATATACCTCGTCTTACCTGCTACCGTGGCGTCAGATTCAGCCAGTTGCTCTTGAACGGTGCTGGCCTCCTCTTTAGCCACATTAAGGGCCGCTTGGAAGACCCCTAGACGGATCTCAAGCTGGCCATTACTCCGGATCGCTTCAGAATAGCGGTCCTCGGCCGCTCTCCATTCTCAAAAGAAGCTCTGAGCATCATCGCCATCATGTGAGTTGGAAGAATCTGATGATGAGGCCAGCATGGAAGACACTGCATCAGTAGGTTTGCCGATCCTAGAGAAAAGGATGAAAACTGCCATTCACAACGAACCCATACGCAAATTAGAATGGGCCATCATCATGAACAGGGATTGCCGATCTCACCTCATGCATCGGAGACGCTGGTTCCTCGGTAAGTCCTCTGCTGGGATCTCCTCTACAGTGTGTTTACCTCAGTTATCTTCGTCGGCCATGATAAATGATTGGAACTACAGAAGAAAGGAAGAAAATTGCTACAGGGTTTTGGCAGGCGGAAGAGAGCGAAGGAACAGTTGTGAATAGAGATGCGTTTGAGGCCAAGGCCCTCGATTGGTATTTGAAGACATGAAGCGAAGAGACGGATGCCTCGGGAAGCGCAAAAGGCAACCGTAATTAATAGAAGGTGAAACGCCACTCCATAAATGTCGAAGAGAATGCGGCGCCATATAACTGAGGATAGGGATCAAAGGGCTCTCTTGACAAAAGCCATGTTTTTAGACCTAAGTGGGATTGAGATCGAGAGTCTGGGATTGGTTATTTTCAAAAGAATCGGCTCTTTAGCCGAAGCGGATGTGATCAGTCGACTATAGTGGTTCTTTAAGCCTCCCACCTATTTGGGTGCCCTTTGGCCAATAGAGTTTCACGGTCAAACAAACTCCTCTAAGCCTGTTTTATCTCTAGGACCTGATCTTCAAAATGTAAAAGGGAGACAAGACTCTAGGGAAGGCTGAGAATAGGTTGCCCTTGATGACCAAGAGCAGAGGAGCTAATATGATCGCCTTATGAAGTTGTGTATAGACACAATGCAGTCTTTCTTTGGGAAGTTCAAACTGGATCAAGGCATGTTATGTTGCAAAATGATTTATCAAGCCGAAGTCTACTAAAATTTTGTGATGGATGACTTTAAAGACTTGAGTTGCCTTCGACTGCATGCTCTTGAAAAAACACTAAAGCCAATAAACTGAGGGTTACAAGATATTACGATTAAAAGGTCAGGATCAAGCAATTTTCTAAAGGAGACTTAGTTTGGAAAATAAAATCGCCGATCAGGTCAGGGAACATCAGGTTCGACGAAAGGTCACCCAACTGGAAAGGACCTTATCGAATCAAATGTTATGCGCCTAGTAGTACTTGTATTTTGGAGATACTTAGAAGAGAAAGAAAATTCAGCAGAGCAATCAAATGAGAAATATTTGAAGAAATATTACCATAACATTTGGATTGATACTTAACAACCGATTTGCTCGGTCGTCAATTTTGGTAGCCTATACCGGAAGGATATCATTGCTAGCGAGAAAAGTAAACCCAAAGGGGTGAAAGCTAGTACAATGCGTATCGATTATGCCAACAGAGTGATGCATATAATATGGAGTACAAAACAAAGGAGAAATCACTCAAGACGAAGAAGTTGTTTGCTAAATACCATCTATTACAAGTTATGGGCCATAAAACACTTTGCCTACTATGTCATTGGCTAGGGTGTTGAAGGCCATAGAGTTGGCGACGCTAAGGAAATCCTCAGTCAAACACTCATGATCCCCAAGGTGCATCGCATCTAGAAAATCATGAGGAAGAAGCCGAAGATTGTGGCTAGAATGAGCCTGTGCGGCAGCCAACGCCACAGCAGCACTATGATGGACGCCATGAAGAGCGACCTCCTTGACGTGATTCGGGATGTCATACAGGCGAACTATCGGGATGGCACCTTTGGCGTTGACAAATCCTGCCGCGTACTCCGCAGCTAGTTGAAGGCTCTCTCTTTGGACGGACAAATCTGAAGAGTTCAAGAGGGAGATGATCAGAATTTTGAAGGTGAAATTGAAAGGAAACAAATGTTATGACATCTCACCCATGATTCTGGCCTCAGCTTTGGCCAATTTATCATCCACTAAATCAACCATGGGAAGCGATCGGCGTCGAGCCATGGCTAGGGTTGATTCTGTGAGAGAGAGAGATTCGGCAAGACAATGGCCGTGACTGTCAATGGTGGCGAGCAGGTCATCATTGCCGATTTGCCACCTCGGGTAGCAAGGAAGCTATAACACCCTAGTGTTACATTGTAATGTTTTGCTTAAACATTTCATAAGCATCTGAATTGTGCATATGTGTATAACATAAAGTATAACTCGATGTTTGGCACTTGAAACATTCATACGAAACATGAGTCCGTGGTTACATTTCATATAATACTATGTAATCGCATTGTTTTGGAATCTAAAAGAGCTAAAAGAACAGGTAGCTAACGGCGATAAAGCTAGGTGTGGTCGGACAAGGTTAGCTGGCTAGTACCTCGAGTAGGCTAGGTTTGGATTCCGACGTGGAATCGTTCGTTTCAATGTCGTTCGCGTAAGTTCAGAAGTGGCCGATGATGCCACTTTTGGCAAACTATGTGGAACGATTGGCTTAAGAAGTAGTGCGAGGTAATCACTGCAATCGATAGTTTGATGAACCTTCTTATGCATCGAGCAATTAGTTTAGTAATGGGAGCATTGTGTGCAAGGTTTCTCACTGCTTTAAAAAGCATGCAAGACACCTAGCTTAAGCCCTAGGCGCGGTCACCACCCGCTGCTGGCGTGCCAGCACCCACTGCCATGCCCGGCTACACCCCACTATGCCGTGCACGTGCATGGCCTGCGCATCCTAGCCGCTTGCCCTGCTGCTGCTCGCCTACCGTCACGTCTAGCTCGCCCTGCGTGCCGAGGCGTAGGCCACGTCTCCTTGCCGCCGGGACACGACGCACATGTCTTGCTCTACGTAGCCTTGGCCGAGAGTGCACCGGGCCCACACTACACGCCGCACGTCGCCACGCCGGTTCTGCACCGTTGACATCATTTTGGCTGCTTGTGCATTGGACGATAGTCTGCCCGCCGTCACCTCGTGTCGCATTCACCCTGTGTCCCTTATCGGATGTTGCCCGCTGCGTCGCCTACCGTTGCCTCATCGGCTTGCTGCCATGCCACGCTGACTGGTGCCTAGAGCAACTCCCTACTGTTTCCCCATGGCTGTGCACGCCAGTAATTGTTTTGACGACCACCGCAGGTCCGGCCAAGCCGCGCCATGACCTCCCCTGTCTCCACTGGCCGCCATGATGATTTCCCCCAATTCGCCTTAACTGTAGCTATAGTCTCCAATTCGTCTTAGGCTTGGCTTCGTTAGGCATCTGGCTGTGCCCTGTCCCCACCCTACTGTGTGTGTCCTTGCACATGGCCAAAATTTCGTAATTCCGCATCACCAGCTCCTTAAGGCTAGGCGGACGCCCTCCTACTGTGAGCCAGCCACGCAGTGCGTCTCGTAGCGATTCAGTGCACCCACAGTCTCGCCGTATCCTCCTAAGCACCCCGCACACCTCAGCCATAGCATTGCAGCAGGCTAGCCCCACCACCACGGTAGTGCCACCGTCGGGCACCGCCGCACCGCCATGAGCGCACGTGGCCAGCTTTGCTCTGACCACCTCCGACCAAACCATCAATGAGGAGGTATCCGTGAGTACTCCCTGGTGCTCACTAGCTCACGTGCTGGCGTTGCCTCCATTGTTGCTTACAGGAACGCGCCCGCCTTTGCAGGTCGAGGGCCACCGCTAGGGAGGGAGTTCGTGACTGCGCCTCTACTCGCCGTGTTGCCTCCAGTAGCTCCTACTTGTCGTCAAGGTACCTATCGACCCCTTAGGTAGGCAGTAGAGGTTCGGGTGAGGCCGGCGTGGTCGCCCAGTGCCCGCACCGTCGCGTTGATGCGCGCCCTGGGGGCCAGGGACTTAGTCGCAGTGAAGACGTAGAAGTGGGAGGGTGCAGATGTAAAACGGTAGACTGAGGGAATAGTGCTCTGGTGCTCGTGGAGATTACGAAGTACGTCGGGGGTGTTCGTGCATATTTGCCGACGCGCGTAGGCCTTTTCCTGTCGTGGGCCGTTGGCCGGCTGGGCGGCGCCTCCGCGTGGGCCGCGCGACGGCCTACTATCGCGTGCGGGCGGGATGACGCGCTGGACCGAGCCGCGCATTGTGGGCCGACGTAAGAGGATTCGGTTTTCCTTATTTCCTAGAAATAGAAATGCTTATTTATTTTCTGTTATGAATCCAACTTCAATAAATCGTAGTAAATTGCATGGTTGTCCAAAAATAGTGAAACTAAGCTTGTTAGGTTCGCAAAAATGTCATCTACCTGTTATTACAGTTAGTTCACCATTAGCTGTTAGGATGGTAGGCTCATAAGATTTAAGTAGAAAGCTTAGCGTTATATCGATCAATAATTGCAGCAATTGTTGTGACAAACCAACAATAGCTTTTAGCTTCGAAATTGTTACAGTAGGGTCCTTAGACCTTTATATACTTGCTGTAAAATCGGTAGCCGTAGAGCGAGTTGCTTAATAGCATAGTTATTATCCTTGCTTTAGTGTATGTATCCTAAATTGGCATTAGGAGTAGGAATACCCGTAGTCGCCGTAAGAATGTGTGTCACGTTCATACTTGTTAGTGGTACTGGTATGTAGCTTAGACTTTAGTGGGTAGATCTCACTTAGTAGTTTAATAAATGTACTTTTAAGCGAAGAGTTGTTGTTGTCACCTTATTAAGCATTGCATCATCATTTCATGTAGATCACGAACAGGTAGACTTCGTACCCGTCTACGAGACGGAGTATGACGAGGTAATCGAGGAGTACGAGGAGGAGCTCTTCACACAAGAGGGAGCCTAGGAGCCTGTTGGTACTGACCTTGCTGACCCGACACCTACCCAAGGCAAGCCCTGGTGTATGACCCCTATTTTTAAATGATCATTGAATATATTTATATGTTATGCATTTACGTTACAGGCATTCTATGGAAACTACATGCATAAATATATCCACCATGAGTCCTACTAGTACAGGTCGTGTAGCTGCTATGCTCAGGATGTCGGTAGCATGAGTAACCTGCTGTTACTCGCAAATAGGTGATTAAACTATGTTACCATGATGAAATAATGGAAAGGAAAAATGGTGACCAGACAGGGATACGGATTTGGTACTGGTGGGTGTGAGGGGTTGTGTCCTGCGGCCAACAGGGCATGGCCCAGTTACACTTTTTCCCTTTCTATGTCGATTAAGGACCGGTCGTTGCATATGACTCTAGGCAAGTCATAGGCTTTTGTCCCGAGCACATACTTGGGTATGGGCATAGGGAAGGCTTGCTGCTCTCTTGTTGTGGATCTAGCTTTTTCCGGACCGACTGATGGGAAGAGGAGGTGGTGGAGGTCCTTGCACCGCACTGAGTCCAGGACTCAGAGGTGGGGGCTTGGAGTCCAAGTTTGGATGGGGACCTAGACACCTGAGACAGGAGAGTGGTGGGTTAGTCCTACTTGTGCCTAGGGTACAAGCGGGGCGTGTGTCTTCGGGGCACCCAGCTGGGCACATCGATTCATGAATCACCGGGTTATCCAGTATGGCTTGTCTGTGGTTTAGCACTATAGTAAGAACTGGAAGTGGAAAAGGAGAAGAAACAGATCAATTGCTCAACTCTTGCTTGAAAGTAGAACAGGTGCTTATATAGATTGACTAGATGAAAACTTAATATGGCTGATAATAATAAAGCATCAATAAGGACTCACTATTAGTATTGCTTTTGCTAAAAGAGAACCAGCAACCATAAAGCCTAGCATATTCCTTATAGTTGGGAAAGTATTCCCACTGGTCGAATAAGTCTTGCGAGTACATTGTGTACTTAGGGTTTATTTACCCCTGTTGCAGGTGATGCTTGAGGAGTACCTTGTGTGGAGGATCCTTCTGGTGGGCTTAGACGGAATCCTCGTTATCTTATCGCTAGATGTTATCTTTTAATATTCTGCTGTTTATCATTCCGCACTCTGTATTTGGTATTGTAATAATGTACTTTTTAAGAAACTCTAATGTATGAGATGGACTTGTGTCATAACTCGTTCTCATTATTGGATCCTTGGAAAAAATGTGGATCTTTCGGGTTCTCTCTCGGGGTGTGCCCAACGGACACCTCTCGCTGTAGTTGCTTTCGGGGTGCTTAGTGTCTGATAGAAGATGAGCGCCTCCGTAAGTACACTATTTCGGGCGGTTCTATCACAGAAGCTGGTGATAAGCTGTCGACAAGGAAGACCCCAGAGGCCAAACAGAGTCGGCCCTATGACATGAGGCAGTGGGCGCATCTTGGGCTGCACCCTCTTGATGATGAAGGCGCTGGAGCGATAATGCAGATTCGTCGAGAGCCCCCTCCATAGACCTCTTGTTGTTCTCCATAATCTAAAGCTTACAGAAAAAATAGGGACTATACTAAGGATGCAGAGGGATTGAGATGAAGCGGGTTGTTGCTCGACCCTCAGCCGTGGCCCGTATAAATAGCCCGGGAAGGCAAAATCGGTTTCGCCGGGGGTATGAAATTGAAATCAGAGATGGAAACGGATCGACACTCCAGGGATTCAAGGGATGGATAACAGAGAGGTAACAGATTCGAACTTATCGCTTCCCTAATTATGAAGCATCATGGGACGGATACAAAGGATTTGCATGGACCAAAGATCAACCCACCAAGACTTCTTTTGGATTGAAGAGAGTTTGGATCCCCACAAAGCTGAGGATCATCATAAACCAAGTCACATCTGCCCATTAATAACATTATGCCAAAGAAAGGGAAAAGCCACCTAACTAGCAGATACCCAGCTGATTTCTTTATGATTGGGAAACCACTGGAAAGAAGCTTGTGGTTTTCCCGATAGGCATTTGATGGAACAAACAAGGGAAAAGTGTCCACATATTCTAGCCCTCGCAAACACTAGAATAGCTCTATGAGCATGGTGAGAACAAGACTTCTTCTAGCCATAGCAGTTGATCCTCTTGCTCGACAAGGTGCTAGAATGGGCGACACAATCAACCTATGCACAAGAATTCTTCTAACCGCTCAAGATCTTTATCGTAAAGAGATAGGCCATGGAGGGTCCTGCAGAGTTGGGAGCACTCGAAAAGATGGATGGAAGAGAAACATGGCTAAAGTGTTGAGTTGCTCTCGCTAGGGTTGGATAAGCGTTTTATGGCTGGCCCGAGAAGATGGATCCAAATGCCCGTGAAACAGTGATGCTCTTGTAAAAAGTTTTGAGGCATTGGCTCATGAATGGACGCAAGCGGTGACAAACAGTGGGCCCCAAATCAAGGTTCTCTACCCGTGACTATGGGCCAATCAGGGATGCAGACATGATAACTTTGGAATAAAATTACTTTTATCCCAAAATTGGGGGGCATGTGTTTACACCAAAATTTGGAAGAAGGATCTTAGAAGCTCAAGAGCTCCCAAAATCATGTTAGCAAGGGATCAATTGCGTGCAGATCAAAACTAGCTGATTTGGATGCAGCACTAGAATCGGCTTTTTTCAGATAGCGCCAACAGATAACGACATAGGCTATGATCAGCGCTGGGACAAGACATGCTGGACTCTACAAAAAAGGAAAGATTAGAGTCCAAGTTATCTTAAATTATGAATGTTTTTATTTTGTGCCAAAGATTGTGACAAATCATGCTCGAGTAGGATTCATGTTTAGACTCCGGGTATAAATATCAAACCCCGGCTATTGTAAAGGACACAATCAATCAAATACAAGTCAATTACTTTTTTCAACTCCGGCCACCCCTTAGGAGTAGAAGTAGAGTAGATCTCAGTGAGTTCTTTAGCGAGTACAGTTGCATCGATCCGATCGACCTCCACTGCTTGTCTATAAGTACCGTCATGGTTTATACCTCTGTTCGTATGGCTGCATCGATCCGGTCGACCTCCACTGTGACTCTGGTATAGGCTAGTTATCGACTCTTGCCTAGTTCAAGTATGGCCTGTGTGATTCTACCTCACACCCCACTACTTGAACTAGATCAAGGTCAAGTTATCGGCTCTACCTTAGGATGGCAGTCTTCGATAGATTTATTAAGTTACCGATATTGCTTATTGCTCTCATCGTTTATCTAATTACAACAATATCACTATGTCCGATTGAGATTGATCTAGATTGGCCTTATATCTTATTTAACCCATCGTTTGTTAATCTAAAATTGATCTAATCTACACCTTAAACGATGAGTTATGTCTTATCAGCTATTTTATATCAATCTTAATCGTACATAGTGATATTGCTACAAAGGATTAGTGGACAACGCATATCTGAAGGGATATACAATTTTGAAGCATGGGTTGTTTGTCCAGAATTTTGTAATTTCCATCTATGCTAATTAAAAGATAGTGTTAGAATTATTTTAGTATAGAAATCATGTTTTATACTAGCATGACTCAAGGCAAAGGTAACTTGCAGCAAATGACAAAGTGAATGAATTTTAATACTTACAGTTCTCTCATCCATGCTGAATGAGCCGTGTCTTCTTTGCACAAAGTTATTGGAGTTCACCATGTGTCTTCTTGCTCTAATGCCAGCTATAGCAGAACCATCCAATTTATAAGAGCACAAGTACAATAGCGGCCCACAAGAGGTCACACTGTCATACATAAGCCCATATAAACCCGGTAGTCTGTCGAGTACCACGAAGGGTCTCGATTCAATCAACATACAACCAAGAACATACATGATTCAACATACATGTCCCATGTTATATAAAGTTTACAAATATAGTTCCAGGTATCAGAGTACGATTAAAAGTTATTACAAACCAAGTTCAAGTAAAATAGTAGCAGAAGTAATTAAAGTTTGAAACCAATACCTCCATTGTTGTTCAAATATTATGCCAGCTCATGATTACAATCCCACAAAAGCATAAGAGAGGGATTAACAAGAGATGCCTTGCCCAGGGCCCTACTCCTCGTCCATGGTGGGATAAAAGCAGTTCTTACAATAGCCATGATACATTGTATTATCTGCAACAAGTGGGAAATAAACCCTGAGTACGAGAAGGTACTCAGTTAGACTTACCCATCATAAACCAAAAATAAAGTGACTCCAAGGATCATGCAAGGCTATATAAGTGGGGCTAGCTTGACAACATTTTGCATAAAAAGCTTACCAATTCAAGTATATAGTTATAATTTGGTCATCAAGTTAATTATAGCTATTCATCTCTAGATTAGCAACTAACATATGCCAAACATACGGTATATCATTTAGTAGCATAACAATAATAACCATAGCCGATGTAGTAATTCTATGTTCATCATAACCATCATTCCATAATACAATTACTATGATGTTGGGGCTAGCCAAGTTTCTCACTGTCCGGGAGAGACGACGATTTGAATCGATTTCAACCAGCTAGAAATTTATTCCTAACACAAATCCAGGTAGACCAGATCAACGGTCACCTTAGATCACCTTTGGTACAACTCAGGTCCACATTTCATGGGTTCGATCAGCGCCGCACAATCAGGGACAACCAGCTGCTAGGACGATTGGGACTACCCTGCCTTAGGCTCACATCTGGCTCCCCGCACATCCTTACTACCATCCACAGTGTGCACTCTAACAGAACAGGGCCTGGTCTGAGTTGAGCTACTTGGCTTCATGGTCGGAACGAGTTATTCGGCTAGCTAAGTGAGAGGCATGCGTTCAATCTCGACAAAAGTGCCAACAACGGTACGGTCCTTAATCGGTACAGATGGAATCACATGAGTCAACCTACACATAGACTCCGCCTAGCCTCCAGTTACATTATCCCATGGTTATTTTTTATGATAGCAAATATAGCCAACTATGCTTCGGTATCCACCTATATCTCGCAGGTGACAGGAAATTACCTGACTTCTACCGGTCTAAGCATGGCTAAACATGTATTCGATCCTGGACCTACACAGGGTTAAAGTTATATATATTTGGACAAGGTAGTTCTATGCATCAAGTGTTTCTAATCAACTCTTATAACCTAATGCATCAAACATACATGACTCAAGTGATATTTTGTAAAGCACGAGAGGCTTAAAATGCTTCGGGGCTTGCCTTTGATAAAAGAAGTTGGCCTGTGGTCTGGGCACTCGGGTAAGTCTTCAAGAGTTTGCTCCTCTCCTTCTAGAGCTATGGCCTGATGTGCCTCTTGTTGTTTCTCTGGCTCTTCTTCGAACTCTAATAGAGTTATCCCTTCGGACAATCCTATAAGCATGAGCATAGAATAAGATATCATAGATGCATATATAATGACATGTATAATGTGATATGATATGATGAATGCATACTCATAAGTGTTCTAAGTAGCATTGCATTAAGGTGATAACAAGTTATATTTTCTTTTACTGAGTAGGCGCATATCTCTTCTCTAGTAACTTAAACAAATACTTATGTAAATAATTTTCTGGTCTACAAAACAACAACCACTTGTTTTGACTATAACTAGAGTTATACACATCAAAATAATATGGTTGTGGACATTCTGGAAAGATTATAAAATTTCCTACAACTTTATTTTAATCATCTTAATGTGATACAACAGTTATCTAGGTCAAACAATTTAATCTTTCATATCTATCCAGAGAGCAAGAATTTTTAACAGTAGACTTCTAACAGCCATAATTCTTAAACCATAAGACCTATGACTATAAAAATTTAATACCAAGTAGATAAGTAAGTGATATACAACTTTCTTATTAACAAGTTTTACAGAAAATACCATTATCATCATGAAATTATCACCACAATAGAAACTATATATGCAGCCATCTAGTTGAATTATAAAGCAAAAATTAACTAGTGCATACAACCAATTACTTCTAAGCCTAACTAATAACATCAATAGATCATATTCATCACAAGCACCACAGAAAATATCATAGTTAAACATAACTATTTTATTTATATTCATTTATTAATTTTCTTAGATAATAAGAGGATTTACAGAGTAAATATTTCTAGTGCTCAATAAATTCTAAAAAAATTACAGTAGGCTACACATGAACCTAATAGTCTACTATACAAATTTCATGTCATTTGGATAAGTATACCTACCTCTACAAAAATGACAAGTTACATATGCTTATTTTAGCAAAAATAGATTAGCATAGTGAAAACTATCGAACAACAGATTTAATATTTTTCTTACTTTTATCCTAGCATGAGAATACTATGTAAAATTTTATATGATCATATGTTATGTATTTTTACCCCATTTAATTTCACTAGAAACTAGCAATTAATTAGGATTAAATATGAAGACCATGTTTCAATTATGCCTACTATAGGTTTAGTATTTTAACTAGCTAGAGCATGTCAATAGAAGACCAGCAAAATTGGAATCAAAATTTTATCACCTTCCTAGCTCAAGTTATGTAATTTACAAGATAGAAACTATTTTAAAAGCACTTATCTTGCTCAATTTAATTCTCCCAAAAAAATACACTAAACAGTAGATTTCATATTTTTATCAAATAGTACATTTCAAGATGAATCCAATAAAGTTTGGTTCATCCCATTTGGATACTCCTAGCTCTAGATATAAATATTGCAATTTAGCAACAAAATCAGTGAAATAAATAAAGAAAATCAAATTTACTCGGGCGCTACAGTTAGGTGCACCCGGTCTATACACCCACGGTGGCTGACACATGGGTCCCGCAGTCAACCCGGCCCCACGCGTCAGTGATGAGGTCAGCACCAACGCGTTCCCCATCCTATTCCGCACCTACAGTATCCTAGGTTTGCTCAGAGGATCACCAGAGCTAGCTCGCCGGCGATCATGGTGGCTCGGTGGCGGTGTGCAGTGATGCTCTGGCCATCCTCGGCGATGGCATGGCTAGGCGAGCATGGCTACGACATCTACAAATCCTAGCAAAGATCTACAGCATGGATTAGGTCAAGGTGGAGCGGCGGCAAAGCTTGGCTGCGTGCATGGCGGCGCAAGTGCAGCGACGGCGTTCCGCTCTGATGAGGACAACATTGGCCTTAGGCTCTTGCCTCGAGCTAGACCTAGCTCTAACCTAACCCTAACATCTAGAAGCGCGCAAGGAAGAAAACTGGGCTTGCACAGCCACGACGGCGTGCATGGCGGTGGCGCTCTCAGCAATGGCGCGATTACGGCAACGGCCCATAGTCCTTTACCTTGGCTCGGGTTAAGGCAATGGGTGGTCGGCGAGGTGAAGGAGGTGATGGCTGAGCGGTGGGCGAGATGTGACGGACGATAGTGCGGTGGTGGTAGTGAGCGAGCGCGGTGAAGGTGCGGCGGCGATGGCGTGGTGCTTGGCTTGCTCTGGCGGGTGAAGGAGAGGTAGAGAGAGGGCCAGAGAGCGAGAGTGAGTGAGCGTGGTGGCTTCACCTCCCTTTTCTCCCCCTATTGGCTCGACCAGCCAAGCCGACGCCGGCGTGCTGCCGCCATGTGGCGCATGCGGCCTAGGCGTGGTCGGCCATGATGGCTAGCCGATTTGAATCGGCGAAGTTGATTTAGTTGACTGAAACCGCCATCTTTGCTCTCCTCTATCTCCTAATCTATGGCAAAATTTTGAAAACTTCGATAATACAAAGTGTAGAGCTACGTGAGTACTACAACTTTGCTATAATGATCATGGCCTAATTCGAGCTAGTTTTCAAGCTACAGTGCTCCAAAGTGGGGTACTCTAAAACTGTAAACCGGTTTAGGACAGCAAAATTTTCAAAGTTACAAACAGCATTAAGTTAAAACTTTTGAGCTCTATTTGACCATGTTAGGCACTGATTTAGCTTATGACCCTTAAATAAAGTTTGTTACCCATGATGTGAACTACAACTTTTATTTAGGTCACATAGCCATGCAAGCTCTCTAAACTACTGTTCAACTTTAGTCAAACTAGCATCATGAAAATGGCATTTTAAATAAAACCAACACTTAGAAGCAAATTTGGTCTATGTCATGAATATAAACATTGTTCCAATAACTATCCTAGATGTGTATAAGGTGTTTTCATGACCTCACAACCATCTCATGCATTGGTCACATATGATCACAAGCATAATTAAGTATATGAGCAACATCCCAAGTGATAAAGAGGAGGTAAATGAAATGAAACTTCATACGCTCATGCTCATGAATGAATGGATGATGCTTGTGCTCATGAAATGCAAATGCCAAATGTAATGCTTAACACTAGGGTGTTACAGCCCATTTGAATTGATTGTGCATGTCTATTAATTGCTATGAATGGAGCAAAAGGCATCTTGTATATATTGGTAAGGTATGTGCTATCAAAAGAGATGTAGTCATTATAAGTCTTGTATGTTGCCCTTGCTGCACCATCTACCTAGAAAATATTCTCCACTTTGTCATCAGCATCTAGCTTAACTTTGGAGAAGAAATCGATGTCTTCCTTCTTCAGCTCATTGAAGTAAGATAGAGTTTCAGAGATATCACTCCTTGCCGCATGTGCCCTTATCCCTGCCCTTAAGTTGCTCACATGCTTCTCATGATAAAGTACAGAATGTGTAGATCCATACAGCTCAGACATGAGCTACATCATCCGGCTCATTTCCAAATTGCAATCATGCAAAAGGGTTAGGAACTACGCTTCCTCTTTTGGTATTTCGGCATGTGACCTTAGAAACTTAGCAAGTGATGGTTTGTCCACTAAGCTATGGTTGTGATCAGCAACAAATTGCTTCACAAACCACTTGTTTCCATTGAACTTGATCAACATCCTTGCTCTACAGCTCGTGTACTTCATCTTCTCTCTTTTCCTCTTGATGCCTATGCACTTTGCCTTTTTCCCTTTTGGTTCATCCAAATCAGAACCACTACTTTGAGACGTACCAAGCTCAACATCATCAACTTCAGTGATCTCTTCATCAACACCCTTGCTCTTTTTACCTTTGCCTTCCTTGTTGCACACAAACAAGACCTTGTCAAGTTCATTTGTAATGGCTGACCTCCTAGATGTTTTGGTTCTTATAGAGAAGTTGTTCCTTCTAGCATATTCACTGTAGCAAAGCCTAGCCTCTTTGATTGTATCAAACATCTTTCCAACATATGGCTTGTCGGGTGAAGAAATCGCCGCTAGGAACTATAAGTCAACATCACCAACATCAGCCTCTATAGCTTCTGTGACACCAATAGCTGCCACTGGTTCAACTTCATTCTTAGCAACAGGTGCCTCTATGTGTGTGTCTTCCAAGGAGCATTGCAGTTCTGAAATTGTAGACAGATCTGAGTCTGCATCATAGGTACTAGATACCTATGTACAAAACATAGGACTTCTTATCTCAACAACATCTTCGAAGATATCATATGCCTCTGTAGAAAGCTCATTCAAATCCATAACCCTTTTCCCTGCACGTTTGAAACAAGCAATTACATGTTATCCTTCAAGCATTTTATTCCAAATTATTAGGCAACTACTAACAAAACTACTAGTACTTTCATAGGCAAATGACAATGCATTTCAAACAATCTGTCCATAATAATCAATAGACTTACCTTCCTTAATTTTCTAATTTCTTTGTTCCTTTTTCATTTGTGATTGTTACTGACAATATGTACATAAAAAGAGAAACTTCAGGGAAGGGAGAATCATTTTAGAAAAGTCCTATCATCATCTATGTGCATTATTCCTTAGCTTGTGCATAGTATAAATAACAGCTATGGCTCAACATCAATTTAGGATGAAACCTAGCATACCATTGACAGTGACACTGCAGTCTGTGTATGTAGAACAAACTAAAAAGCTTGGAAGTCTACATAAGCACTTGGATAGTTGACAGTAGCACATGAACATATCAGGTTTATTCTCCAAATGTTTCTATGCAAGCAAGCTTATATAAATTGTTGGGCAGCTGGTATAATTCTGTTTAGCTCTAATATGCTCTTTTTTCCTGCATGTTGGACAACAATGTGAAGGCACCAGAAAATGATATGAAGACATGTGAAAATCTGTGAATATCTAGCAATGTGAAGGCACCAGCAAATCATATGAAGACATGTGAAAATCTATGAATATCTACCAATATGTAAATATCTACCGATCTGTAACTTCCTAGTAATCTGTTACTTCCTAGCAATCTGTGAAGATATGTAGACAACTAGCAATCTATTGCTTTTTGAATGTGTTGAAAATACCCATCACATGGTATGATGGAAGGAAAGCAGTAAGAATTGAAAAGGGAAGAACCTTGGGAGGAGATATGAAGGGAAGAAACATAGAACATGTATTAATTTGACTTGAAATATCTGTTACTGTTGATAATTTGCCTCCTTCAATCTTGGATGTATGTGATTTTCTTCATGATCTTAGGTTCTGTGATTTCCTGGGTGATTTCTTGGTTCTGTTGAGATCCAATCTGGGATGCTGGTTACGGTGGGGAGAATTTTGCTTGCAGGAAAAGAAGATGCTATGCGTCTGCTTTTTAGGGTGGGCCTGGGAGACGAGCTCGTCCGTCACGCGTGTCTGGAAGGCGCGCACGCATGGAGCCTGAAGGCGCGCATGCGAGGAGCCCTCCCGCCCCCGCTATTTCCCTTTTGGGAACAGTAGTAAAATTTCTTTCCTAAAATGGAGTTTGCAATCGGACGGGGGGTTTCCTGCACGTCCAGGCAGTAGTAAAGTTCAAATTTGAATGTTATATATGCATCCCTATGGGACTAGTCAATTTAGTGGATATTTTACATTTATGCAGCTTACTATATGTGGTAATTTTCAAAGTTACTCAAAGCCGAAGTCATTGCCCAATTTTAGGCGATCATGGTTTGCCACGGCTACAATTTGAGTATCAGGCGGCCTTCTTATTTTGTACTCCCTCCGTTTCGAACTTTAATAAATTATTGTAACTTTTCTGAGTACACAGTTTATCTATGTATTTAGATATACATCTTATATCAAAATACATACTTAAAATTATGTATCTAGAAAAATTAGAATGACTTATAATTTATAACTGAGGTACTCCCTTCCTTCACAAAAAATGCAATTCTCACATCCCGATGAGTCAAATAATTCAAACTTTGACTACAATTATATAAAAAAGTACTAACTCTCATGAAACAAAATAAGTATCATTAGATTAGTTATACAATATATTTTCATAATAAATTTATTTAGAGCTGTAAATGCTAATATTATTTTCTATAAACTTGGTCAAACTTGAGTTAGTTTGACCGGCACGCTTCCCATAATTACATTCTTTTCTGGACGGGGTAGTACTTTTTTACATGGATCTTCATCATGAAATTTAGAGAAACAAACAAAGAAACCAATCTTTAATAGACTCTGTAAGTCACTCTTCATCTTTTCTGCTTTCCAAAACTACCATTCCCGCTTTCCGCTGATAGAGACTCTCTAGATTTAATATAAGACGGTTTTTTCATGAGTTTTACACACAAGAAAATTTATGATAAGTAATTGGTGTATAGAGAACTAAACTTAGCAAGTATGTTGGAGACAGAAGAGATATATAAAGAGAACATCTATGGTATGGCTCCTCAAATAGAGATAAAGAGTTTGAAGTTTAAAAAGGCTCTTGGAGTTGCTAAAAAAATTAAAACATTAAAAAGCGAACAAGAAATAGATCTGCATAATGTGTATATTTAGTCAAAACAGCCCATGATGGCGAGGTTATATGTCCAATACATCAGTTACAAAATTTTTGACATATAGTTCACTCAAGCCCTTTGCAGCACCAACACCCATTTCCTACATCATTTACCTTTGCGATAAGTGACAGTGACACAGCCGGATGGTCCTTGTGACTGAAAATTCGCACCTTCCACTCATTGCCTCATTCCAAAGTTCCCAAGCTAAGGACGATAAAGGATCGAGTTTCAATATTTGGTCCTCGAGGTGTTTCTCCCAAATTTGCCCACCAACAGCCTATGCGAGTTCTCTTTATTAGTAAAGTTTGATTTATCCTAGAATTGACGAGTAAATTTATCGCCGCGCTGCTCAAGGAATTCGATGGCTAGCACTCAGAACACAAAAGATTTATACTGGTTCAGGACGAAGCCCTACGTTCAGTTGCCGGAGACCTGTGAGTACGTGTCCTTAATGCCAAAATGCTCCAAAAGGCTTACAACAGGGGGTATGCAGGCTATAGTCCTACTGAAAGTGAGAGTTGGAGAAAGGGGAAATGATCGGAGCTCAAGAAGCTCTATCTAGAGACGTTACCGGCGTTTTCTACTCTGCATCTTAGTTCGTTGACGACGCAGTTTTTTCCCTCCTACGACACTCGTTGACGTTTTTAGAAGGTTCGCTAGGGTAAGCCAGTGATAGCTAACTACATTACTCCCTCCATACTTAAAAATGAAGTCGTTTTGGATAGTGACACGGTCTCCAAAGTATAACTTTGACTACTTATTTTTATAAAGATATTTATCAAAAAATGATATATGTAAATTTTTGTGAAAGTATTTTTTCAAGACAAATCTATACATATGGTTTTCACACTTCCAAATTCAACGACTTAAAAGTTATTCATGATTTATATTTCCAATGATTGACCCAAGCCTTAGCCAAAAACGAATTTATTTTTAAGTATGGAGGGAGTACTAATTAAGTTACACCCAACTCAAGTAGTAGGATCCTTGCATCATGCATGCATTTCGACATCGGAAGTAGGTGGCCACGCCCACGGCCGCACGCAACAAGCTAGTCAAGATAGGTATGCATGGATGGGACCTTCCGGGGAGTGGACTTCGTTCTTGCTGGTTCGTTGCGGGGGATTCTCTCTGTACTGGCAGGAGAAAACGATGACAGGAAACGACGACATGCAAGCCTGTGCCCAAGGCGCTTTGCTTACTCCCCTTTTGCTTTGGTAGCTCTAACGACCTAGCTACCACGCTCCACGCACTCACCAAATGCACTGAATGAACAGCCTGGGTTTGGATCAGTCGAAACAGACTCATGCATGCAGAGACTGCAAAGCGAAAGAACATCATCTTGGCAAACCATTGCACGCGTAAAACTTGAAACACAGAGATCGATCGAGCACAAATATGCTTGGCGATCACATGGAAATCGCTGTGGACAGCGTCGTAGTAAAAACGTCAGTAACTCATGAGAAAGAGTACGGTCAGAACTACTACGCTGCAGTGCAGTGCATGCCGAACGTACGCCTGCACTGCAGCATCAGCAAGCAAAGGCGATGATGGGGCGGGGAAGACCGGAAGAGAGTGACTTGCAGGTCCCGCGAAGCAAAGCAAAGCTTGGAGAGCGAGAGCGACCAGCAAGACTGGCTTTGCTGTGCTGCTGTCTCTTTCTGGATGGGTAGGAGCCTAATGGTCACATGATCAAAAGGTCGTCGCGTCTCGCAGCCTCCTCACCCGAGATGTCGTCGTTCTTAACCTGTCGGTAAAGGATGCGCGCTTTTTTCTTCAGCTGAAAAAGGGATTCAGGGATGCCATGATTGCCAGCTAGGACTTGTTTTAAAGAAATTTCCGTATGGTCAGTTTGAATGTTTGAACACCCATTATTACTCTACACCATGCCTGATATAGTGATATCTCTGGCGTCTTTTCCGTATGGACTGTGCCATGTGCTTCAGGTAAGATGTCTTTGGTCTAAAACAATGTGCTTCAGGTATCGTTTGATGCTTGAAGATCACAGGAGTTTGTGTTTGAACCGGGATATAAATAAAATCGTCAACAGAAGCTACCACCACTGGCTTGGGAACAAGACCCACGGACTATATGGTGTACTATGCGCAGGTGGCAAAATCAACAGGCGAGGGAGATATCATATGCAGAACTTGGAGCCTTTGACTCTGTGACAGGCACTGCAAAACAAACAAAAGTTAGGCAGATAGACACATGACACCATGCAATGCAACGCCTAGTAGCATGACAAGGAGGGTCGCCATATCTCCTACTCATATAGGACCGACCTCTCTCTGCTTAACAAGGGCAGCAACGGCCGGTGACGCCTCCCAATCAGACACTGTGGATCCATCTCCCTTTACCAACTGCGCACACGCACACGCAATTGTGCCTGGAACGCAAACCCCCCTCCCACCTGTTAGAGCGTTCGATTCCTTGCGCTTGTCGGTACCGTGGCATGAATATTCCACAGATATCGAAACTGCTTTTGAACCAGGGCACCTGAGAGATGTAATTCGAGATGTGCAGGGGTCATCAGCACAGCCTGCACAGGATGGTGATAACTACAATGTCTGCCTAGTCTGATGGAGTAATTCAGCACCGGCTGGGCCGTGTTCTGTTCACGCGGCTAATTACTCGCCATTCGTTTGCTTCTCTTGCCAGGCATATTCCTGCAGCTCGTCTCTGCATTGAGGTGGCGGTTTTTTTCCCGTTTAGAACCATCCAGCACGAGTGCTGTGATATGAAGAAGAAATGACTTTGAGGCCTTGCCATTTTTTTCAAGCAGGTCCGAGAGGAATGTTCTTCTGGCAACAGACCATCGAGACGAGAGCGGAGGTCACCGAGTCAAAAGTTCTGTGTCCACCGATAAGAAAGAGCCAACAGCTTGTTTACTACTACTAGTACAAAAGAGTGCTCGGGCCAGTTCCGTGAAGCGCAGGCACCACGGGACCTCCTAGCATTTTGACGCCCTTTTCCGCCGGCGGCCGGGCCGCTCGCTAGAGGGGCCGGCATCTACGACAGCCGGCGCCGTTTCACATCGTCGTCGTCGTCGACGCGCGGTGCTCTCGCTGGCTGCACAAGGTGCCCGGATTTCGCATGCAGCGGCCGCAGGGGAAAGCGACGCGCGGACGCGGGCTTTATTTGCCTGGGCGATCGTACGGGGGCAGCGGCTAGTGCGCGTGTGGGTGTCTGTGGTTGACGAGGAGGCCCATCTGGCGCGGATGCTGCAGCTCGTGTCGTGTGCCCTCTCTGCCCACTGCCCGGTGCCCGCGCGTGTTCTCGTTTTCGCTGGAGTGGAAAGGCTGGCTGGCAGTGCCACCATCTGCATCCGCGGGCCGCGGCTGAAGTCGACGTCGCCTCTCCAGTAAAAAGATCGGTTCCTGGCTAATCACTGACCACCCAATCCTGAGCATCTACTACTAGTACATGTCCCCAAGTGACACGGAGAGGATTTGACTGACGATCCCAGGCGATTCAGTTCAGCCAGTCAGGGGCTTTTCCCTGAACTTAACATGTGGCCGACGTTCGGTTTCCTGCACACTTCCTATCCTATAATAACAGAACAGACACAGCGTAGCATTCGGCACCAACCAATTAGTTCTAGAACTAGAATTTTTACTGCCTCACGTCACGCTGGCTTCAGGACGCAAGTACGAGTATCTCCCTTGCGTTCCGGAGTACTTTTGACTTTCTCCTCAAGCCGAACGAACAAACCGAGCAAAGTCGGCGGTGATAGGCAACCGGAGTGCCTTCTACGTCACCCAGCCCAAATACTTAAAACCCAACCGGCGCAATAGCTCATCCAATCCAATATATCTAATTCATCCACATTGGAGTAAACAACACCCTGTACGTCAATGCCGTCGTCGTCCTCAAAGAAAACGGCCGGATCATCTTACTCGTCTGCCGGTTTGTTTGTCTCGTCGTCGATCGCCTTCAAATTCCTCCTTGTTGTTCATCGTCAATGACCAGAATGTACATAGTCGTGATGACACGCGGCACACATGACCGGAGACAATCATTAGTGCCGGCAAAATTCTAACATAGGTGCCGGTTCACACACACCGTGGTCGTCGTTCTCTCTTCTCCGCGTGTAAAAGATGAAACGTGGGCAGAAATGAGCGGCCCCTCTTTTAGAAAATCGTGGCGGTCTAGGTTTGAAACATGCATGCATAGAGACGTGATGAGCTGATGCCTGATGAATCTGAATGGGAGGCTGATAGGTGATTAGTTAGCCACTTAGCCTCCTCTTCTAGTCTAGTACTATAGTTCTAGGCTCTTCTACTACTATCCTACTAGCAGCTACCAAGATGGACCAGTTTTGGTCTCCTGTTTTGCGATGGAATTGAATAGAACCACCGAGGAGGAGTGAAGAATTAGGCCACATCTCCAAGTGGCAGTATTTTTCCCTGATGGATGCGCTTGGTTTCCTCTGTTTGACGAGACGGGCGACCGGATGGCGTCTTGTCTCAATAATGGGCTCCCAGAGTGTTGACATTGGCTATGATTAGCTCTCGCACCGGGAGCTGTCAAGTCTCGCTTGAGATGGAACAATAATTTACGCATTATATTATTATTATTATTAGTGCCTTGATTGTTAGTTTGTTACTGGTCTTTCTCCGTCGTCATGGAGATAAACTATTTTGAGCATGGCTAATTATAAAAATACCAATAAATGATGACAAACAAGTGCCCATTAAATTCAATTCAACGGGGGATACATCTTCATAGCATACATGGTTCAAAATAAGATTCGGTAATTCCGGGATAGCAAATAAAAAAACAATTTTTCATATGTTACACTAACACATATGCTATATAGCTCTAGACTTATATATTTTTCTATTGTTTTTGTTGCGTATTCACTAGCAGAGAACAAACTTTTGGTTTTTGGTTTTAGTCCCGGCCAGAATTTGGCCCGGGAGTAATAGGAGATTTAGTCATGGTTGGAACAACCAACCGGGACTAGAATCCCCTATCCAACGGATAGTGCAGCAGACTTTTATAGCATGGACCTAAACCGGGACTAAAGCTTGCCTTTCAATTCCGGTTGGAACCACCAACCGGGACCAAAGGCCCCGCTGGCCTTTTATCCTGGGTTTTGGCTACAACTGGGACTAAAGGTCCCCACCTATATATACCTGCTTCCACTGTCTCCTAGCCCGAGACACACCTATCAAATCTTGGTCTTTGCTTATTGTTCATCCGTGTTCTTGCTTGGGGGAGCAAGTTCTTGCTCTGGGCCGCCGGCTTCATCTTCAATATTCTAAAGGTTAGCAATTTCTTCTAATCTTTCATTGCTAATAATGTCGATCGTTTCATGCTTTAGTAATAAGCATAGAAATATTCAAATATGTGGTTTTTTAGATTACAAATAGTAATGGTGGATTTAATTTTTATTTATACATCATTTCTACGTAACCTTAAATATTTATTGTTTTCTAGATCTTTGTTAGCAACATTATTTCACGATGAGAGTTAATAATCGTTAAACAAAATTATGTGCAAAATGTTTAAGCTTACTTGGTATGCATATATATCTTGATGATTTATTGTTTATATGTTTCTCTAATAATATTGTTGCATGGTATATTTATATGGGGGTTCTATATTTATTGGGATATTTTTTCAGTTTTTTTAGTTACGATGAATGGCGACGGACTTTCCCAGCCACAGGAACTAGGTTTCCACCCTGGCGATCTTCCATTCGCGCCATCACGAGATAGGGTCATTCCGCATTACCCAGACCCATCAATAGTATGGAATATTTTAAGTTTTACGTGCTAATATAATTTTTGCATATATACATTCACTCATAATATTATTGGTGCATATGTCACAGACTATAAAACCGGTCAAGTGGCTGGAAGCAACACTATGTCTGCTCAGGGTGTGGGACATCTTCGAGATGATGACAAGTGAGGTCATCAATGATGAAAGATGCGAGTTATGGACGTGCAGTCTCGCCTTCGACATCCCCATTAAGTACAATAATGAGGTGCGCCAGGACATCGTGCAGACTGGACGACGGCCGCCGACCAAGATAGACACCTAGATCAATGTCGTGCTACTTTGTTTGCAGGCAATT
Organism: Miscanthus floridulus; assembly: GCF_019320115.1. Lineage (NCBI taxonomy): Eukaryota > Viridiplantae > Streptophyta > Magnoliopsida > Poales > Poaceae > Miscanthus > Miscanthus floridulus. Next base: position 98,285,956 of record NC_089596.1, read on the forward strand.
GAGCGAATTGGCTACCGTATGCCTGTGTGGCAGAACCGCCTGAAATAACGCACTTACGAAGGCGCTTGTCTTCCACTGACACTAAGCGCCCCGAGAGCGAGCTACATCGGGCGGGTTCCGTTGAGAACACCCTAAGGGAGAGCCGAATGATCCACATTTTTCCCTAAGGATCCAATAATGAGAACGAGTTACAATACTTAGTCCATTTTATACATCCAGAGTTCTTAAAAATATATTATTACAGTACCAAATTCAGAGTGCGGAATATTAAACAGCGGAATAAAAATAAAACTCAAATAAACATCTATCAATAATAAATAAGGATCTGTCTGTGCCCACTAGAAAAATCCTTCACACAACGGCTACTCCTCAAACTACACCTGCAACAGGGGTAAATAAACCCTAGGTACACAATGTACTCGCAAGATTTATCCGACTAGTGGAAATAATTTTCTGACTCCAATAGATATGATAAACTTTATGGTTAGCTGGTTTCTTTTTTTTTGTAGAAAGCAATACTAACAATAAATTCTTATTTGTGTTATTATTAGCAGTCATGATTAATTCATTATCTAGTCATTCTATGTAAGCACATGTTCTACTTTGAAGCAAGAGTTAAGCAAACAGTTCCATTTCATCACCTTTCATCTTTTAGTTCTTACTACGGTGCTAGACTGTAGATAAGTCGTACTGGATTGTCCGGCGATTCGCGAATCAATGTGCCCCGCTGGGTACTATGAAAACACATGCCTTGCTTGTACCCTAGGCACAAGCAGGACCAACCCATCACTCTCCTGTCATGGGGTCTAGGTCCCCGTCCAAACTTGGACTTCAAGCCCTCGCTCCTGAGTCTCGGACTCAGTGCGGTGCTTAGACCTCCACCATTCCCGCCTCCAATCAGTCGGTCCGAAAAGAGTCGAAACACATGACAAGAGAGCAACAAGTCTTCCCTACGCCTATACCCAAGTATGTGCTCGGGATAATAAATCTATGACTTGCTTAGAACCCAATACAATGGCTAGTCCTTAACCGACATAGACAGGGAAAAAGTATAACCAAGCTATGCCCTGTTAGCCACAGGACACAATCTCTTACATCCACCAATACCCAAATCATATCCCTACCCGGTCTCTATTTTCATTTCCACCATTTTATCATGAGTGATAATAATCACCTATTGTGAGTAACGACAGGTTACTCACGTTACCGAATCCTGAGCATAGCAGCTACTCGACCTATACTTGTAGGACTCGTAGGTAAGTATATTTATGCATGTAGTTTCCATGAAATGCCTGTAATATAAATACACATCATATATATATATATATATATATATATATATATATATATATATATATATATATATATATATATATATATATATATATATATATATATTCAATGATCATTCCAAAAATAGAGGTTATGCACCGGGGCTTGCCTTGGACAGGCGGTGTGTCAACAAAGTCAGCAACGAATGGCTCCGGGGCTCCCTCCTGTACGAGAATCTCCTCCTCGTACTCCTCAATGATATCCTCAAACTCCTATTCGCCCGCAGGAACAAACTCTGCTAATTCGCTATCTACATGCATGAAGTGATGATGCAACACTTAGTAATACGACAACAACAACTCTTAAAATAAAAATACATCTGTCAAGCTACTAAACTAGCTCTACCGACTAAGACGCTACATTACTTATCATTTTCACTAAACATGTATGCGACATTTCATACATTAACTTAGCAACTAAAGACATTCTTATTCTTAATATCGATTTACTCTATATACAATAAAACAAGGAGTACTAGCTACTCTATTTAACAATTTACTCTAGGGCTATAAAAATTACAGCGAGTGCCTAATAATGTTAAGAGTCTGCTGTAAAATTTTCAGAGCTAGTACTTCTACCATTTCATCACGAAAAGTCTTTCTCTAAATAATCCTAATAACGACAAGCATATTACAATAAATAGAGTAACCTTAAGGATACCATAGAACTGCACGAGCTAAATATACTAACAGCTAGAGCATGAATTTAGGAGACTAACAAAATTTACTTCATGATTTTTGGATACTTACATAATTTTACACTAATTATCAAAGATCAGATCATAACTTAATTTAGAAAAGCATGAACTAATTCATTAGAATAGAAAAAGCAAAACAGCCTGGCGCGGCCCATCGCAGCTCGGCCCACGCTCAGGCAGCGCACGCAAACACGGGCCACTGACGCGGCCCACGGCGGAGCCCATGCGCGAGCTGGCTCTTTTGCTAAAGAGCCCTCATTCTTTTTCCTACTTGCGAAGCTAACTCAAACACTATTTAACTGAGTCATGGATTTGTATCTAGCACCCTGCCCTTAATCTAATTCCTATTTTTCAAGGTCCCTGGCTAGAACTAATAAAGGCCGCGACATCTCTGGCCAAACACCGGCGAGCACGGACCTCACCGGCCTCAACCATCACCACCATAACACTCTACGTGCAAAGCGCAACTGATCAAGGTATCAAACACCAAAAATGGTGCAACACGAAGACGTCGCCATGCGCCGTGGCGGGGTCTGGCCGCGGCAACACCGGCGCTGGTGAAATCACCTAGCCCAATGCCTCTACCGCTACCCTTTTATCCATCTATAGACTATAGGCAACAAGATAGAAGCCCTATCTAAATCGCTACTACACCCAAACGCGCTGGCCATGGGAACAACACCTAAACCACATTCACCGGTGACGGCCACGCGCTCTGGCAAGCCTAGGCCTTAACCGATTCGACCACCTACCCTAGGAGCAGGAGGGCCTCACCAGAGACGTGAAGGACGGATTGGACGAAGTCATGAGGCTCGGCAAGGTGGTTGGCCACATGCACGGGAGTGCTCTGGTTCACACCGACCACGGTGACCTACTACTCCATCGGCAAAACTGCTACATGGGCAAGACAACCAAGTCAAAGCGACGCCAAAGCACCGATCGTTAGGAGCAAAGGAGCAAGGAAATGACGCCATGGCAGAGTACCCCCTTCTGGCGGCCATGGTGGACTACCGCGAGGAAAATGCCTCGTATTACCTCACTGGTGGATGATAGCTTCGTGATTCGATCCTAACCACGAGCTAACCTCACAAGCTAGGCACGGTTGCAAGGAATTGGACGGAGGTGGTTAGATTACGACGAATTTGGATGGAGGGGGAAGGGTAGTTGGCGCCAGTGGGGATGCCTTTGGCTTAAAGACTAGCCAATGGCCACAATGGGCCAAAGAGAGGAAGGGAGGGCAAGTCTGGCCGGCAAGGGGAGTAAATGCGGAGCTAGAGAAGCGGGGTCACTAGGCGATGGCGACTCCTCCCTATCGGACGCAGAGGCGGTGTCGCGTCGGATGGAAACGACAAGGAGCAGGGGAGGGGTCGGTCGGAGCTCAGCTTGTCCTTGCCCAGGCCGACCATGGATAGCGGTAGCGGGACACATGCGTGCGGCTTTAACGTCATAAAGCCGAAATGATGGCACGGCGGCGAGGGGAGCAACCCCACGTGCGGCAAGGCAATGGTGCGGGTAGGGCCATGTGCCAGCCATAGCAGGCCAAGTGTGGCCACATGCGTAATAGTCCTGTGCATGCGAGCAAGAGGTGATAGAGCTACGTAGCGCGATGGCTGAAGCGGGCAGCAGCAGCATGATGATGGGACGGTGAACACGACGCTGGCAGTGAGAGCGCACATGGATGACCCAGCACTCGCTACCGAGGCTAGTAGTCGTGCGAGCACCCAGCGAGGCAGACGACAGCGGCGGAGTAGAGCGGCCGAGCCCGTCGGCCCTAGTGTCCCGAGTGCGCGTGAGTGCGTGCTTGGGCGCGGCAGTAGGTGGTAGTGGCTAGCAGCAGGCCTGGCCAGCGAGATGGCACGCGTGCGGGCGCATGCACATCGAGCAGCCAGCGCGGCGACACCGAGTGCTGAGCACGGTGACCACGCCCATGTAAAGAACTCGGCCCCAAACGTGCCATGCACATTTTTAAAGCGTTCTGAAAACCCAATTCGATGCTTCAAATGCTAAACCACCTATGCCATTCATAAGAGGGCATATTGTGCTATTAAAACCAGCCCTAAAACCACCCCACTACTTAACCCAATCCACCCACAAAAATTATCAAGAACGGCTTTGTCAAACCACTTTCTAGTCTTATGAAATTGGCTAAGTCTCGATTGGGTTCACGTCAAACTCGATTTCTAAGCTATTCGATATGCTAGCTAGTGAATTCCTTTTGTGACCTCAAGTATTTCATCGTCACCTATGAAGCTTATACTACAAACTTTATTAAAGTGTCGTATATACATTCTATAGTATTTTCGTTCAATAAAAATCCATTTAAAACCCTAAGTAAAATAACGCAACATTGAATGTATCTTTCGTTTCGCGTTTCCAATGACCGTTTAAAGTTACGTACATTGCTTTACACCCTATATTACATAGATTTATACATAAATATGATGCTCATGCAGTGTTTTAGCAAAAGACTGTACAGTGTAACATCGAGGGTATTACAGCCTAATTTCTCGTCCTTGAAGATAGAAGCTTTACGTGAACACGGTCTGGATGTGCCGCGAGTAAGTGAGAGGCATGTGATATTCAACTATATGGATGTGGTACGTTGTGTATGATATGAGAGTAATGTTTATTTATTTTTATTATTATATGAGCGCTTCCTGATATTTTTTGTTTGTCCGCTTGCAGGTTTTGCTCTATGATTTCACCTATGCTACATGTGGCTTGCAGCCCATTCTCATGCAAGCTCTTAAGCGACTGGGGTATGTCTGGGACTTCATGGAAGCGATGGGCCAGAGGACGACAACTGGCATCTAGTATTGCATGAGATTTAGGCAGAATCAGACCATCGATAGTCCGTCAGTAGGATACATCTATGCGATGCCATGTCCTCGGCGTTGTGAGGCAATGGAGAGTGTTGTAGTGTGGGCCTTGCATTACATAGACAATGACCGTGGTTACATAATCTATGACATACACTACGGGCAGTGGAGAAAGGCTAGGGTTGTAGCCGGTTTGTAGGATCCATGTGTTAGTTAGGTTTATTTGTACTGTTATGTCTAATCAAGTTTATTTGAACGGTTATGTACTTTAATTAGGTTTATTTGTATGAATATTTTAATTATGTTTGTATGCAAGTTAATTATGTTTTATTAGGTTTATTTGTATGGACATTGTAATTATGTGTGTATGGATTGTAAGGTTCTCTAAGATCTTTATTATTGTTTTGGTCATTTTTTCGTCCGATAAAGTCATAGTCTACATTGTTCACAAATTTGCATCTCTCTATAGTCAAACTAGAGATGTAAATTTTTGAACAATGTGCAGAACCACTTATCGGACGAAGAAATGACCAAAATAAAAGTTGTAGATCTCAAAAAATTACACAACTTTGTAGTTGACAATTTTTTTGATTTTAAATCATTTGTCAAGGAAAACTATGTTTGAATTGCTAAAATTTGAATTTTTAAAATGTCCTCAAATGGAGAAATGACCAAAACAAAAGTTGTAGATCTCGAAAAGTTATGTAACTTTATAGTTGACAACTTTTTTTATTTGAAATCGTCTTGTCAAAGAAAACTATGTTTGAATTTCTGAGATTTGAAATTTGAATTTTTAAATTTTAATTATAATTTATAACATATGTTATTAAATATTTAAAGCATGAGACAAAAGCATTATAAATTGTATATGAAAGCAAATTTGTATTACACTTTTTTGAGCTATATTTTTTTACTATGTAATTTCTATTTTTTAGCCTATTTATGTTAAAGGATATATTATAAACTATTGCAAGGGCGGGAAACAAAACTGCCGGGTAGGCAGCAGTTTCGCAGCGTGCCAAAATTTGGCTTTAGTCCCGAGTTGGGCCTCCAACTAGGACTAGAGGCCTTTTAGTCCCAGTTGGGGCCCAACCAGGGACTAAACATACCAACCCTACATATACTCGTCTCTTCTCTTCTTCTTTCTCCTTTCAAGCGCCGCCGGATCCATGCCACGCACTCCGTCGCGCCGCCACCCCCGCCGTGCGCCTCCCGTTTGACCTCACCCTCTTCTCCGGCTCGCATGGCGGGTCCTCATCCTTGTCCTTGGCTCCAGCATGCACAGTGGTACCCATGGCCTTATCCTCCATCGGCTGGCCAGTGCCCTCGTCCACAGCTCTAACGCGCGCACGGCTCGTGCCCTCTTCTCTCCAGCGTGCGCGGTGGCGCCCTCGTCCTTGGCTCTGGCGCGCGTGGCACCCTCGTCCTCCTCTTTGGTGCGTGTGGCAGCTCCATCACCCTCCTTGTCTCTGGCCAGCGCCTTCGCATCTCCGGCCTCGCCCTCATCTCTGGCAGTGCCTTCTTCTCTAGCCTCGACATCGTCTCCGCCGGCACCTTCTTCGTCTCTACCTCGGCCTCGACCTTCATCTATCGCCAGGTGATAATACTCATTGCCAACCCCTTGTCATCCCTTCGTGCTGTGTGAAACCGGGCTTGGAAAGATGCTGAATTTTGATACATATGGTTTATTGAAGTGAATTTTGGTATATATAGACTTATAAAAAATGACTTCGGTGATATACATATATGAATTTTGATATATTGACATGTTATGCATTTTGATATAATGACTTTAGTGATATGAATTTTGATATAAGGTTTATTTATGCGAATTTGATATATATGGACTTATTAAAAAATGACTTCAGTGACATATTTTGATATATTAACTTTAGTGTTTATGCATTTTGGTATATGATAAATATTGACTATAGTGATTTGAATTTTGATATATAGGGTTTAGTGATGTGAATTTTGATATTTGTAGACTTATGAAAAAAATTGACTTTAGTGATATGCATTTTTGTGTATGAAAAATATTGTGTCTAGTGATATGATTTTTGATATATTGACTTTAGTGATAAGAGATGGCTAAACGTTGTCTCCCTCCACCGGAAGTCATAGGTTTCAGCGGCTATGTAAAGTGGATGGGATTCGATCTAGTGTTGTCGAATGTGTCGTTTAATCATCCAAGCATAGTAAGCAACTATATATGTTTTCAATAAATTAATGTGTCAAATATGCCTGTATAAATATATTTTCTGATATGTATATATATGTGATTCTTAAATGTACCATAGGTAATTAAACCAATCATTTGGCTTAAAGAGACACTCTCAAATTTCAGGGTTCATGTAGGATCTCTGGTTAGCTTAGAGGGCAGAGGTGAATAGGCCTGTTAAAACAAAACTTGAACTTTTGTCCAATTCAACATGCGACACTGCCGCTCTATACCCACGGCACTACCATGCTGCAGCACTGCCAAGTCAGAACAGCGTCACTGCCACATCTATAGACAACTTCATGATGTAATTCAAAATCAGTAAAAGGAAACTTGGATCCAAGAGGTTACTGAGATCCCTGTAGGTATATTGAACACATATCGATGTCAAGAAGTGGTAGGAATACTACACACAAATAGATCGACCTCAAACCTAGAAATCACCTCAATAATAATATGAATCACAAGAATGTAAAACAAGCACAAGGTGACACGATGATTTATCCTATGGTTCAGCTTGCCACTAAGGCTTGCCTAAGTCCATGTTGTTGAGATGCTTTTTTGATCTACTTTGCAACCGACGTAATCGGAATCTGAATACCCAAGTAGATCGAACTTAGAGCCCTTAGAATACCATAAGCCAAGGTTAGAAGTATGTACTAAATATCTCAAGATTCTTTTAATGGCCGCTAAGTGGCACTCTTTCGGGTTAGCTTGAAATCTAGCACACATTCACACACTAAACATAATATCGGGCCTAGATGTGCACAAATAAAGTAGAGAGCCAATCATGGAGCAATATACCTTAGTATCCACGGCTTTCCCTTCATCATTGAGATCTAGATGTCCATTGGTTGGCATGGGAGTTTTGATAGGCTTGGCATTCACCATGTCAAACTTCTTGAGCATATCATGGGTGTACTTCGTTTGGCTAATAAAAGGTCCATCCTTCATTTGCTTGATTTGAAATCCAAGGAAGAACTTTAATTTATCCATCATGGATATCTTAAATCTCTTGGTCATAATCCTACTAAATTCCTCACAGAAAGAATGATTAGTGCTACCAAATATTATGTTATCGAAATATATTTAGCACACAAATATATCTTTGCCAACTTTGCGAGTGAAAAGGGTAGGATCGACTTTGCCTATTTCAAAGCCTTGTTTAAGTAAGAATTCCTTAAGGCATTCATACCATGCTCTTGGTGCTTGCTTAAGCCCATAGAATGCCTTTTGGAGTTTGTAGATATGGTTGGGAAACTTGTGATCTTCAAAGCCTGGTGGTTGCTCAATATAGACAAGTTCTTGAATAGGGCCATTGAGAAATGCACTCTTCACATCTATTTGGTATAGCTTGAAGTTGTGATGAGCAGCATAGGCTAGAAGCATTCGGATTGCTTCAAGCCTTGCCACTGGCGCATATGTTTCTTCAAAATCCAAGCCATCTACTTGAGTGAAACCTTGAGCAACCAATCTTGCCTTATTCCTTGTCACTACGTCATTTTCATCTTGCTTGTTGTGGAAGACCCACTTAAGTTGTTGAGTTCTTCTTGCATGGCCATCACCCAATCTGTGTTTTCAAGTGCTTGTTCTACCTTAAAAGTTTTTAAAGAGAAAACAAACGAGTAATATTGGCAAAAGTTTGCTAAATGTGAATGAGTTGTTACCCCTTTTCGAACACTCCCAAGGATGTTGTCAACATGATGATCCTGTTGTATTGTTTGCCTTAGCCTTGGATGCTCAATGGCCTCTTGTTCATCTTTTGGACCTTCATCATCTTCTTGCTCAAATATGGGTTATAGGTCTTATCCACAAGTTGGAGTCGAATTAGCTACTGCTGACTCTATAGGCGTGGCACTGCCGCTCTTAGGTGCGGCACTATTGTGTGTAGGTTTGCAGTAGGGGTCTGCTGCTATTCAGCATCAAGTATGTCAGCGGAAATGGGTACAACAACAACAACTTGAGAAACCTCCACTTCAGTGACTTTATCTTCTTATGGTCTAATATCACCAATAGTCAATTGCTTGATTGCTTCACATGGTGGATCCTCCTTTCCTACAACACTTGAATCAACTTGCTTCACTTGAGAGCCATTAGATTCATCAAATGTTACGTCTACCGTAATCTCAACTCTCCTAGAGGTTTTGTTGAAGACACGGTAGGCATGCTCATTTGATCCATAACCAAGAAGAAAACATTCATCAACTTTAGGTACAAACTTAAACGTTTTTGGTTTCTTATTAAGTATGAAACATTTGCACCCAAACACTCTAAAGTAAAACACCTTAGGTTTGTTACTGATTAGAAGCTCATATAAAGTTTTCTTCAACTTCTTGTGTAGGTAGAGGCGGTTGATGGCATGGCAAGCGGTGTTGATGGTGTCACACCAAAAGAGGTCCGGTGTCTTGTACTCATCTAGCATTGTCCTTGCCATGTCAATGAGTGTAATATTCTTCCTCTCGACTACACCATTTTGTTGAGGGGTGTATGGAGTTGAAAACTCATGCTTGATGCCCTCTTTATCAAGAAATTCCTCAACTAGAGTATTCTTGAATCCGGTTCCATTGTCACTTCTCACTTTCTTGATGAGAAGACCGAACTCTTTTTGAGCTCTTCTAACAAATATCTTCACCTTCTCTTAAACTTGGCACTTGTCATATAAGAAAAATACCCAAGTGAAATAGGAATAGTCATCAACAATAATAAGACCATATTTGTTACCCCTGAGACTTACGTAGGCGACTGGTCCAAAGACATCCATATGTATTAGCTCCAATGGTTGCTTGGTGGTCATGATGCTCTTCGGTGGGTGAGGTATGCCAACTTACTATTTGGCTTGACAAGCGCTATAAATCCTATCTTTCTCAAAGTGAACATTTGTTAGTCTAAGGATATATTTATCTTTTAGAAGTTTGGCCAAGTTTCTTATCCCAACATGGGCTAGTCGGTGATGCCAAAGCCAACCCATGCTAGATTTTGCCACTAAACAAGTCTCAAGCTTAGCTTTACTTTTGTTGAAATCAACTAAGTAAAGCTTGTTCTTTAATCGACCTGTAAAGACAATAGAGGAATCCTCTCTTCTAAAGACTTCCACACCCTTATCCGTAAAGAGAAAATTGTAGCCCATCTCACACAATTGAGAAATGGACAATAAATTGTAACTTAACGAATCAACATGTAATACATTTGTAATTGAATGCTCAAGGGTTATAGCAACTTTACTGAGACCAATCACACCTCCTTTGAATTGTCTCCAAAAATAATATTTTTATTTGAGTGCGTCATCGGGGAATATGATGAGAACATTCTCCTTTCTCCGGTCATATGATTTGTACATCCACCATCAAACACCCAACTTGATCCACCGGAGGAGTATGCCTACAAAACAAGTTTAGTTGCTAGATTTAGGTCCCCAACTTGACTTAGGGCCTTGCATGTTAGTCACAAGAAACTTAGGAACCCAAATAGAAGTATTTCTATATATGTTGGTTTTTCCTTTCCAACATATTTGGCAACCACTTTTCCACTATTGTTGTTCTTTAAAACAAAGCATGATGTCAAGCTTTGTCGAGGTGCATGGGTCTTTGGTTGATAGGCATACTTGTTCTTAGTGCCCCACATTGATTCCTTAGGTTTTTGGAAAACCTATTTCCGCTGGAATACCTTCTGCTTAGGCTTAGTTTGATCAGGAACAGAATTGGTAGCCTTCCAATTTTTGTAGGGCACGGCACTACCGCCCTTCATCGCGGCACTACCGCTCGAGGACGCTGCACTACCGCAGGCTATGCAGGCTGATCTATACCAATTCTGCCATTTCTCTCAAACTGCACACACTCATAACCATTCACTATCCTTCTTCCATTTGTCTTGGCTCCTTTTGCGTGTCTAAGCCCATGCTTAATTGAGGGATGCCTTCATTGCTTGTATTGTGGCCCCCTTTTGTTCCTCCTTCTTTTTGACATTGATTTGAGCCTTGTCAATCATGCACCCTTTACCAATGATCTCATTGCCTTGCAATCTCCTTTCTCATAGCCTCCACATTAGCAAGGTTAGTAGAATAGGCATTCAAATCAAGATTATAACATTTTCCACAACCTTGACTAGTGGAGGGAGTAGAGGTTTTCTTTGCCTTAGGGGGATGTGAGTTGCTATCCCAAAGAATGTCATATTGTAGCTCAAGTTCTTTGTGCTTTTCATTCAAGTCACAATACTTTTTCTTGAGAGGATTATTTGCTTTCTTTGTAATAGCATGGTCCTCTTGCTCTTTGGACAAAGCCTTGCGCAAGGATTCTACCTTGCTTCTCTCTAATACAAGAGCTTCTTTGCTAGCAATATAGAGATCCTCTTGTTGGAAAAGAGTCTCCTCTATAGATTCTAGCTCGGCTTGGACACTTTCTAAATTCTCTATTAGCTTAGTGATGAATAATTTGGTCTTTCCATCCAAATTTTTTGTTATTTGATCAATTTCTTCATCACTAGATTTATCATCACTAGAGCTATCACTAATATCACTACTAGAGATATCACTAGGAGGTGGAGGAGATTTAGCCTTCGATTTGGATTTTACCTTCTCACCCTTTGCCATGAGACAAATGTAAGGGGAGTAGTAGTCATTGTCGGACATGTTGTTGAAGAGCCTTGGTGTAGGGATGACTTGTGAATGGCAACGGTTGCAACATTCTCATCCTCTTCACTTGTGCTCTCTTTAGTTGAGTCACATTCATGCCCAATGTGAGTCTCTTCCATGTACTTCTTGCTCTTTCTATGGTCGGCCTTGTCCTCTTTCTTGTCCTTCTTATATTTATTGTCCTTGATCTCATATGGACACTTGGCAATGAAGTGATCGGTGCTACCACAATTATAGCATGTCCTCTTTTTCTTGTTTGGAAACTTTCTCTTCACTATCTTGTAGCTTTGCTTCTTTAGCCCCTTGTGAAACCTCTTCATAAAGAGAACAACATCATCAACCTTCTCATATTGATTATCATCATTTTCACTTTCACTTGAGGATGATGTGGTTTCTACTCTTTCTTGGACTTGCTTGATTGCTTTGGGCTTGCTAGTTGAAGCTTGCTTGTTGATCTTGAACTTGCTTGTAGAGCCTTGCTTGCTTGATTTGTTGGCCTTGAGAGCTACATCCTTGATCTTGGTGCCTTCTAGCTTTGCTTGCAATTCTCCAAGCTTCTTTCTCTCATTTGCTTCTTCTCTTTGCATGTCAAAGGTCAAGATCCTCCCAAGTACATCATTTGGTATGAAGTACTCAAACTTCTTCTTGTCTCTAATTAGAGTCACTACGGTCTTATTTCTAGGTGAATAAGCCTCCAACATAATCTTGACAACTTTGTGATCATCTAGATTATCACAACCATAGCCTCTAATCTTGCCCATCATTGTCATCAATCTATCAAATATCTCTTGTGGTCCCTCTTCATCCAAGATTATAAACCGATTGAGCTTTGACATCAACAAATCAACTCTTGCCTTTCTCACTTTGTCAACCCTTTCATATGCTAGGTGCAAAGTATCCCATATTTGCTTGGCAACATCAACCCTAATCACTCTATTGTACTTATCACCATCCAAAGCACTAAGCAACACACTTGTGGCTTGACCATTGAGGTGAATAATTCTCATCTCTTCTAGTGTTGGGTTCTTAGGATCAACTGGTGGCACAAATCTATTGCAAATAATCTCCCAAATGCTAGGGTGAAGACCTATAAGATAGGCTCTCATTAAGTACTTCCACTTGGCAAAGTTAGTCCTATCGAAATGAGGTAGCTTGCCCATGGGCACATTGATGAAAGACCTCCGATCATGGTTAATCATAGGTATAGAAGAATAGTTAAAGGATATAGCGGCATATTTGTTGTTGTCGGCTTTGCCCTTTCCTTTCTTCTCCTTCTTGTTCCCCTTCAACACTTGGTAGTACTCATCATCATCTCTATCTTTAGAACTACTTGATATGTCACTTGATGATGCATTTGTTGCCTTCTCTTCTTCTTCCTTCTTCTTTGTAGCTTCTCTCCTTTTTCTTCTTGCTTCTCTTTTGAGTTTTATTTCTTCTTCTTTTTGCTTCTTGTCTTCTAACCGTTGCTGCTCCTTTTTCTTCTCTCTTGCTTCTCTTTCGATCTCTCTTGCTTCCTTCCTTTTTCTTCTCTCGTTATCATTAAGAGCTCTTTCAGCATCGGTAGCCTCAAGATGTGGTAGCGTGGTGTTGCTTGCTGTCGACACGCTCAACTCACTACTATCGGTGTCTTGTAGATCAACCTGCTCAAGATCGACATCCACCGGCTTCACACCACTAGTTCCACCTCTGGGCTCCATACCTTACGTAGTGAAGCGCATATGAGGTAACTTGCTCTGACATCACTTGTAGGATCTCTGATTAGCCTAGAGGGGGTGAATATGCCTATTAAAACAAAACTTGAATTTTTATCAAATTCAACCCGCGGCACTGCTGAGCCAGAACAGTGGCACTGCCACGCCCTATAGACAACTTCATGATGTAATTCAAAATCAGTAAAATGAAACTTGGATTCAAGAGGTTACTGAGATCCCTGCAGGTATATTGAACACAGATCGACAGCAAGAAGTGGTAGAAACACTACACACAAGTAGATCGACCTCAAACCTAGAAATCACCTCAACAACAATATGAATCACAAAAATGTAAAGCAAGCACAAGGTGACACGATTTATCCCGTAGTTCAGCTCGCCACTAAGGCTTGCCTAAGTTCACGTTGTTGAGGTTAGACACTAAGGCTTAGGGATTTCTAACCCTTCCTCATTCTCAAATCAAGAGACTTAACTCTTGAGATGAGGGGTGAGTTTAGTAGTTGTAAGAGCTGGTTACAAACCTCCTAGGGCTGCTACATAAGTTGCCAAGCTTTAAGAGTAACAAACACAACCGTCGGCCATAAACATGAACCAAGTGCTCTTTAGAGGTTGAGAATCAGTGGATCTGCTCTCTAATCGAGTTTAGCACCTTTTTCTCTCAAGGATTGATGGAGAAATCAATGAAGAAGCTTAGAAGCTTAAGGTCAACAATGAAGGAGAGAGATGAGCACTTTTCTATTTTTTGGCGAACTAAATGATTGGGAAGCTGGGAGAGATGTTGGGGAGGAAGGAGAAAGGTATAAATACGCCCCATCCCCCAATGGTCACTTAAGTCGTGGCAGTGCCATGGCTCAAGTGCGGCAGTGCCGCTCTCCAGGTACGGCACTGCCGCACCAGGCAAGACAGCAAGGGTAAAAGTGAAGTGCTGGTTGTCTTGGCTGTGAAACTGAGAATATATGTGTAGGATTGAGCACTTGGTAGCACATGTTAACTTAAGCATTACGACTTTTCCTATACTCAAATTCAAAATATAAAAGAATTTAAACATCCTTTGAATTTGAAGCCATCAACATTTGTAATTGGGGGCTCATCCATTTCGTATAACATCCTCGATTATAGATTTCCTGTTTGTCATCTCGATAAATCTCATTAGTCCTCTAATTGCATTGTTATTATCATCAAAACCCATAATCATGGCTTGATTGCACTTTTAGTTCAGGCAGTAGATGTTTAGACCTTTCATGTAGATAATGGTCCATTAATCCAATATCAAATTGGCTTTTTCATCGCCGCTAGGAGGTGTAGAGGTGTTGTACAAATCTCAGATATGGGAATAAAGGCACCCCAGCAGACTGTTGCACAAAAATATTCTGTCATTGCATGTGTAACCAAGCTTGCGAATATTGGGCACACCTTGCCTACACTATATCCTCTGTGCTGATATAAGCTATAAATGTGGACATGTGTCATGATGTTGAGGGCTTTTGTGCAAGCATTGCTCGGAACAACCGAAATAATGTGGTAAAGTCGAAGTCGAACTCATAGCTTATATCTAAATTTGTTGTTATATGTTGCAAAGCTTGGTTCTCATAACCTTTTTTCTGCCAACACTTACATGTTGAGGACTATGATTTAACCTACAAAGGGTGTAATTTTGAAGCCATTCTAAACCAGACAATGTATCAATTGGGTTATGGTTAGAAATATGCTCACGAATGGCCAACACTTGCTATGGAAGGATTT
Organism: Miscanthus floridulus; assembly: GCF_019320115.1. Taxonomy (NCBI): domain Eukaryota; kingdom Viridiplantae; phylum Streptophyta; class Magnoliopsida; order Poales; family Poaceae; genus Miscanthus; species Miscanthus floridulus. The sequence goes on from NC_089596.1 coordinate 98,301,104, forward strand.
CAGGCAAAGCTGCTTGCGACTAAGAGGGGAGACCCACCGACTTCTCGAACACCGTTAAACGTCGTTAGTAGACCCTATGCTCGTAGTAGTGAAGCAAGAGAAAGTGCACTAGTTAATGCGTTGGTCATCATCAATGATATTTTTGATACCACATCGATGACCTACACTTCACTGAATTGAAAATACGAGAAAGTCAACTTCATTTGGTAGTAGCGGTGACATACTATGTTTGCATGAACTTTGGGGAGTATTTAGACATGTAGTGTGTAATGACTTGGTTTAAATTTATTATGGTTTGTATGAAATTTGATTGTGGGATGGATGATCATTGTAATATACAACATCTTACTTAATTAGTTTCACTCTTAATATGTGCGTACAATATTCAATGCAAAGAAACTGTAAAAGAAAAGAAAAAGATACATTCAGTCCCAGTTGGTTAAGGTGTAATACGTGGCAGCGACTGGGGCCTGGGCTAGAGCTGCCTTTACTCCCGGTTGGGTATTACCAACCAGGACTAGAAGTTCCAAATCAATCTCGGTTGAGGGGACCGGGACTCAAGCCAGACCTTTAGTCCCGGATTAGCAGTCCCGGTTGGGAACTGGGACTAGAGGGGGTTTCCCAACCGAGTCTGAAACCCACTTCTGCACTAGTGATTCTTCTATTCGATAGATGCGTATCATAAATCATGCTAATATTTTTTGTCCATAATTTCTAGAAAACTCATACTTCATGTTTAAGTCTTCGGTGAAACTTTGACTAAATTTCAGCTGCCACTGATTGTAAACCTCGATCCGTAAGCAGTGCGTCATGTAGCGTGCGTGCTTGTATCATGCGTCTATCATAGAACAAAGTCTCAAGGAATCTAAGGATATTGTAAGGTCGTTCGGTTAGTGTATTTATTAGGACACGGCAGCTATCACATTGTTTCTTATGTCAGATGGTTTATTTTTATGTCGTACTCCCTCCGGTTCTCTAAAGCAAAGCAAGTTGTTTTGGATATCGATATAGTCTTTAAGAAACGACTTTGACTGCAACCTTTTACTATAAAATATTTATAAAATATAGTCAATGTATACTTTTGTGAAACTACATTTTGAGATGAATCTACTTACATCACTTTCATAATTTTAAACTCAATCCAAAAGAAGTTATTTGTAGTCAAAATTTAAAGTATTTGACTTAAGATAACCTCAAAACGACCTGCTTTATAGAACCGGAGGGAGTATTGTAATCTTGGCATGATGCTTATGCATGATGCCTATGGGCCTGTTCGTTTCGCTGAAATTTGGTTTATGCTAATATTGATTTGTTGTGAGAGAAAAATACTATTTATTTGTTGAAAAGTACGGTTGAAATAGTGCATCACAACAGGGCCATACATTTGGCTACTTCGTCCAATCAGTTATACATACATCTACTGCAATTTTGTAAGGAGCATGCACGGTACTACCAGTTTAGTTTTTTTTTGGGAGAGGATACCACTAGTATCAGTTTAGCTGATGGGCCTAGGTCCGATCATAGATTGTATGGGCCTACATTCTATTTTATAAAAGAAATATGGCCTACATTAGTAGCCCAAACTTGCCACAAATCGGCCCAATAAATCCACCGACCGATGTGAGCCTTGGCCGGGCCGGTTGGTGGGGCCCGGCGGACAGCGTCGTCGCCACCGGCCGTCCAGGCTGTGCCGCAGCTAAGCCCGCAGCCAGCCAGACTCGGGCAGGTAGCAGGTTCCGCCTCCTCGTCTCGTCTCTTCCCTTTCCCGTTTCCCCGTTCAGTTCAGCTTCGGTTGGCTCGCCGTACTCGGGTTATTCCTCGCCTCGCTTCCTTCCTCCGCAATCCTCGTCTCGAATTCGCTCGCGGTGGGAAAAATCGGGGCGCGAGGATGACCGTGATCGACATCCTCACCCGGGTGGACGCGATCTGCCAGAAGTACGACAAGTACGACGTCGACAAGCTCAACGGCGCCAACGTCGCCGGCGACGACCCCTTTGCCCGCCTCTACGCGTCCGTCGACGCGGACATCAACCAATGCGTTGAGGTGAGATCCCGTCCTCCTTCCTCCTCCTCCTCTCTCTCTCTCAGCGTCCGCGACCCGGAGCACTCGATCTGAATCTGATGACAGTCTCTTTGGCGTTTGGAACAGAAAGCGGAAACGGCAAAGCAAGAGAAGAACCGGGCCGCGGTGGTGGCGCTTAACGCCGAGATCCGGCGCACCAAGGCCAAGCTCCTCGAGGAGGACCTGCCCAAGCTGCAGCGCCTCGCCGTGAAGAAGGTTGCCGCCCCAGTACCCGCATTGCTTCCACTGAGTTTTGGGTGAAGTGTGTTAGATTTGTGAACTTGGTGACTTGAGCCTTGTTTTCGTGTTTGCCAGTAACTAAACTTGCTTGGACTATAGCTGGCTAAAATTAGGTTGTGCTGCTGAAGGTCTTTGGGAGTCTCCACGTTTGGGAAATGATTTGCCTTTCCATTCCGTGAATTTTAAGATTGTTGGTGACTTGGTCCTAGAATGTGTGGTAGAATTTTGGGGAAAACCAGTCTGGATTAGTAGGAGAATTTCGTAGGATTGCTTGCATGATGGCTACGTGCTGAATGGGCATGCATAAGTGAAATCTTTAATGTCTTGTGTTTTGCCATGTTGATTGGAATCCAGACGAATGCTAATTGTTTCATTGTGGCCATCATCTGGTTCCTTCGTCCACGGTTTATGCACTAACCTGTGTTGCAGTTAGACAATCCTAGAATGAGATTCATCGGCTTCCTCGTTTTACTTGATCTTCTGTCCACTCATGTGCAACTTTCTTACATGAATTTAAGCAATATGAGGTCTCCCTCCACGTTACGTTTCTTGCTTTTATGCAAATGCTTTTTTTTTGTTTGACACAGTTGAATGCTGATTGTTGATGTTGTCTCTTTTCTGATGTTATGGAACTTCATGTACGCCTGTTATTCTTGGCATCCCTCTTGTTTTTGACCTTCAATTTGTGGCCCAATCTTTTTCCCTTAGTTATGATTGTTTTGCTTCTCACCTGTACATTTGAGTTTAGACAAGCTGACATACTTATTCACGCTTCTCTCTTTGTGATGATACAAAGTTTTGTGAGCGCTGAACAAGCTATCACTTGCTTGGTTTTACTTGTTGTTTTTAATGCTCTGCTTACAGTTTAATTTAGCATACCTTTTATATGGTTATATTTGATGGCATGCAAACATTTAGGTATACCATGTTATTTAAAGTAGTATTTCTGAAGACTCCTTTGAACAGGTGAAAGGGCTCACAAGAGAAGAAATTGCCACCCGTAGTGATCTGGTTGCCGCCTTACCTGACAGAATACAATCAATCCCAGATGGTAGTTCTACTGCCACAAAGAAAAATGGAACTTGGGGAGCCTCAGGATCTCGCACTGGAGGAGCCATAAAGTTCGACTCTACTGCTGGTTAGTGAGCAACTGAACATCTTTATTGTCCACCTTTGTTTTTAGTAGGAAAGATTTGGTATAGTTTCTTTTGATGAAACCCATGATCCATTGTTTATGCCCAATTCGAAAATGTAATCATCTAGATTCATAAATCAGGCTAAATTACATAACTTTGTTGCTCCCTAGTTGTTGGAAAGCCATCTAATCAATCCGAACCTCATTTGTAGTCTTTCATGAGACTTTTGACTTTCATCTCCATTTGAATAACTGGCTGACATCTTTTCCCCCTTTAACTCCACATAAAACACACAGATGGGAACTTTGATGATGAGTACTTTAAGGGGACAGAAGAATCTAATCAGTTCCGTCAGGAATATGAGATGCGCAGAATGAAACAGGTAAATTCACTCAACCACTTTCCTTCTTTCTGTTTCATATTGTCTTGCTACTAGATGCAGCTCCTCTCAATTGTCATATGGTGTTAGCTGTCTTTGACGATAAAGTTGTGCAGGATGAAGGTTTGGGCGTTATTGGTGAAGGACTGGAGACTCTGAAAAATATGGCATCTGATATGAATGAGGTTGATTGCTGCACTTTATTTCTTCTTATTTGGTAATTATAGTAAGTTATGGAAAATTAACTGAATAGCTGTGATCATCAGGAATTGGACAGACAAGTCCCTCTGATGGATGAAATGGATGACAAGGTATGTTATCTAGCAACCATTAGTTTCTGTAGGCTCCATCTAGAAATTGTCGAGCAACTCTCATCTTGCTATATAATGATGACTGTAGGTGGACAGAGCCAATGCAGATTTGAAGAATACCAATGTGAGACTGAAGGAGACTATTCTTCAGGTAAGATCTAGCACTTCCATTCTATACTTGCTAACTAATGCTTGCATAGTTTGGTGACCTGATACCGTTTGTTTTTCACATTGACTTGTTTACCAGCTTAGATCAAGTCGCAACTTTTGCATCGACATCATCCTTCTCTGTGTCATTCTTGGTATTGCGGCTTACCTTTACAAGTAAGTAAAAAAATCCAGTTTCATTTCCAATTCCAAAAGGACAGCTAGGGGTTGGGTACGACTATTATTATGACCATGCTGAGATTTTCTTAAGTTTGTGTTTGTTGCTGTACAAGATTTCCTTCGTTTGAGCTAGTTTGTTACTGTAACAGCTGGTGTTTGATATATATACCGCTCATGATATTTCCTTCTGTTTTTACGGTGCAGTGTTTTAAAAAAGTGAGGTGGAATCTTGCCTTGGAACCGCTCATGTTGTGGTCCCTTTGTCACCATGATTCTACCCAGTTCTTTGAGCGATTTGTGTTGTCTTATATATCTGTATTATTATTGTGGTGTCCAAGTTGAACCTTGACTAGCCTTGTTGAAGAGAACAGTGGTAACATGTCTGCTGTATACCTGGGAGTAAATTTCGTAGCGAGGAAAAAGAGTACACGGCATCATTCTTATCGTCTTATCGAACCATGTAAGCGTGCTCATGTATATTCATTCCGTCAGGGCTTCGTCTCCATCGTTTCTGTTGAATCAGTCGTGGTACCAAGAGCAGCGCTAATGCGCAATCAACGATGTCTGCTGCTTCATTTGCTTGTCTCCCAACGAATGTGCTCGCAGCTACGTATCAGGAAAGATATATATAGCCCTGCGTTACATTGCAAGAAGTAAGACGGACCAAGTAAATACCAGCAGAATTCTGCGCGATTCCTCGAAATTTTGAGATTTTTTCAACCGTCTAAAATAGGCCCTCGTGCGATTCCTCAAAAAACAACAATCCAAGTATAGTTCGCTTTGGTACTTCTTCAAGTTTCGACAGCGGTTGGGTGATTGGGTCGTCGTCCCATCTTCCACTCTCTCGGCTCCCCCACCTCTCCTCTCCACTCTCCACTCCCCACTCCAAACCTCGGGCTCCGGGCCGTCTCCCGCCAACACCAATTTCGCTTCCCGCCGCTCCCCACCTCATTAAACCCGCCCGAAAGGCCGCGCCCTCGAGCAGTTGGCGACCCCCTGCCCCTGGCCAGAAATCCGATCCCCAGCCGCCGCGGCTCGCTCTCTCGTCTTTTCCCCTCTGCTCGAGCACGCGTGGCTCCTACTGTCGGCGGCGATGAGCGCGGTGAACATAACCAACGTGGCGGTGCTGGACAACCCCACCGCCTTCCTCAACCCCTTCCAGTTCGAGATCTCCTACGAGTGCCTCGTGCCCCTCGACGACGGTACGGATCGTCTCCCCTCCTTTTTCTTCGGTCCCCGTGATGCGTGGCGGCGGGCTAGGGTTTCGTGCGTCCTGAGATCGGCGGGTGTCGTTTTAGATGCTGTGTGGAGCAGGGGATATTGGGTTATGGGGTTGGGCTTTGCTACCTCTGCAGCATGGGGTCAGGAGGGTATGAGAGTCGAGCGCCGCTGCATCGGTTGCATTCCTGTGCGGTGGTTTTAACATAGATGCGAATGCCATTGCAGTCGAGGCTACCACTGTTCTTGTTCGGTGCATATTGTATTCTTGTATCGGAGTATGTTTTGGGATGTAGGGCGATTGGCTAATCAATGAATGATAAGAAAATCGCTTAACAATTTTTTACATACAGCTAATTGTTGGTTCACAAACAATTAAGTAGGGTTACATGGAATTTGGTGGGGGAAACTGAACTGTCAGTACTCCTGTTCTAGAGCTCACCTTGCTTGTATGATCGTGACGGTTAACTTCTCTTAATCATATTCTGGCCTTTATGTAACAATTAGCATAACAATGCAGCGTAATTTCCACTACGCTATTCTGTACCATGTGATGCTTGATCATACATTCTATCCTCCATTACTACTTTATGACTGAATCTTGAAACCAGTATCTTATATGACTGAACCTATTTGCTTAGCGGGTCATTGAGTTGTATACTTGTATTGTCAAAATCTGGGTGCCACATTAGAGACAGTTTTGCAAAAAATTCCATGCACACCTGTGCCACGCGTGGATCATTGCCTACAATCTGGCATTAGCTGTGCTTGAAGCTGATTATAATTGAATGTGCAGTGGATAATCTCAAATTATTTGTATCCGGTACCTAGAAGGGATTAACACTTGTTAGCTATAGCTGATGATAGAAATGTATACTTGTGTTATCGAACTTAACACAAGTGGAGTTTCCTTTGAGGTTGTTGTTTTAAATCTTCTATAGTTCTATTGCTGGTAACTCCGGAAAAAATGTTCTGTTTTGCTTTTAGTGATTTATTCACTGCACTCTGCAGTGGTTAATCTGCTGGCCTCTTTCATAAGCTACATGACTCCTGGGGATCCTGCTAGCTTCAAAAGCTGTTTGAGTGGGGTGGGTCATTATCTAAATAATTCTGGTCCAGACATGTTTGCTTTACTTTCTCCCCTCTTTTGGCTCTAGTTTGTTGATAGTGGCTTAAAGGCATGTCATGATAAGTACTACATAGAAATTGTCAGATACAACCCAATCAACATTGAAGTACTAGGCTATAATTTATGGATTATGCATGGATATTGTCTTGTTTGAGGTAGTTTTAATTGTAACGCCATGTGTATTCTTCCCTGCATACTATAAAGACGTATTGAGCTATACATTTCTCTGTCTTTGCTTTTGGATATTGGATTTAAAATATATGTAAAGAACTTTTGTTTGCATTTCAGATCTGGAGTGGAAGCTTATATATGTTGGATCAGCTGAAGATGAAAACTATGACCAGCAGCTTGAGAGCGTGCTTGTTGGCCCTGTCAATGTTGGGACCTACCGTTTTGTTCTCCAGGTATTCAAATCGATGTTGTGTTGCTCTGTTCTACTTACTCCAAACTCCAAACATTCATGGGACATAATAGGTCCTGAAATTTTTTTAAGAATAAAGTGTGAGCACTGCTTGTGATTTCCCCTTTTGTGTTAAGCCCTGTTATATCTACCCAATTTTGGAAAATGATATGGCAACAATTGCAGGCTGACCCACCGGATCCCTCAAAGATCCGTGAGGAAGACATAATTGGTGTGACTGTGCTGCTATTGACATGCTCTTACATGGGCCAGGAGTTCATGAGAGTAGGCTACTATGTGAACAATGATTATGATGATGAGCAATTGAGAGAAGAGCCTCCAGCAAAGGTGCTAATTGACCGGGTGCAGAGAAATATCTTGGCTGACAAGCCCCGAGTCACCAAGTTCCCTATCAACTTCCATCCTGAACCCAGTACAGGCACGGGGCAGCAGCAGCAGGAACCCCAGACGGCCTCGCCAGAAAACCACACAGGCAATGGCGAGGGCAATGGGAGCAAGCCCGAGGCTGACCAATGAACACAGTTGACCTCAACTATTTTGATGCCTGCGCCTTACTGGTTGTGCTGTAATATTACAAACGGGATTAGTCGTTATGCATTGCCTTGGGATCCTGGTTCTAGCACATGGTGGTTGTTTAGAACTCTGTTCTGTACCTTGAGATGCAAATGCTAGGTACCTGGATGTTTCCTTAGTACAAGAGTATTTCAGCCTGTTCTCCTGCAATTGCTGTATGCTTTAGAGTTTAGAGTAGTGTTTTACCGCAAACTACTCACTGGCTAGTCTTGGTCACCTGCTTTGGCCTTTGCGGTATAGGTTCTAACTGGAATCCTTTTGTTCACTTAAGCGAGTGGTGCAATGAAATGACTTGTGATTGCAAGCATATGCTATGCTAGTGCGCTTTGTTTGGCAGCTGTTTTCATGTACTCGATTATGGATGGAATGAATGATTCTTTAAAGGCATTAAGCTTGCCGATGCCTGCTGCTTTCAACAACTGTCCAGGGCTTGATTGCAATTGAATTTGCTGCCAATTGGATGCATGCTCCAGTTACCAGCGTACATTTGTATGCATATGCTCCAGTAACCAGCGTACATTTGATCTCAGTTTTGTGGACGGCACTAAACCTCTGCATGTCCAATCGGGCAGCCTGCAAGCTTACGCTGCTGCTGCTTCAGATCAAAGGAAATGTGAGCAAATGCAGCGAAAGCATGTGCTCCAAGAACAGCAAACATGAGGAAATTGAGCAAAAACAGCAGATTAACTGAATCCTTTTCTGAAGCTTTTTGAGAGACAACTTTGCACGATGATTCACTACTGTGCCAGGATGTGTACATCAATTTTTCTAGATCTTTTTGGTGCCTGCAGTTTGCAACAACTGAACAACCCCTTGTCATGGTCATTTCATTTGTCATCTTTTCACCTCTCTTTTTTTGACGTAAACTTTTCACTTCTCTCTCTACAAAATTCGTTTTAGTCTGAATTTGTGCATGACGAGATTTTTTTTTATTTTAACACTTTTTTAAACTATTTTAAAATTTGACGCTGTTTATTTTTTATTTTCAAATCTAACATTTTTTGCCGCGCCAAGCATGGGTGGCGTGGCAGCGGCCGGGGCCCTTAGCGGCTGACGTGGTAGGCGCTACCGCGCCGCAGATCTTGGTGTGACAGCGCCGCGCCATGCTGCACGGCGCAGCAGAGCCGACTTAATGTCGCGTCGCGAGCCTCCCTCCCTCTCTCTGCCTTACTTCGAACAGAGGTGGAGGGCGCCCGCACCGCCCCCTTCCGCCTCTCCCAAGGCCTGCCGCTGCCCGGTCCTCCCTGCCCGCCTCCCTCCCTCCCTTCTCCCAAGCTTCTCCTCGGCCTCGATCACAGTAAAGATGCTCTTATTTGTCGTTTGAACGGTGGATTCAAAGATTATGAATGGTAGCTAGGGTTTGGAGAAAAAGTATATTTGGGAACTATGAGCTAGGGTTTGGAGAAAAATATTAGTTTGATTTTGTTAATGTTAAGGTTAATTAGTTCATTAGAAGTGTTTAGTGTAAGGTTTATTTTTTTCCTATAAGGGTTGGTTATATTATTTTAGTTGTAATGCAAATGGTTCTCCTTTACATTAATTTGTGATGTTTTGATTGATGTTAAATTACAACCGTTTTATTAGATGCAAGACATGTATCGGGAGCAGTTGTGGCGAAAACGGGATCGTCCTAGAGAATTATACCCGGACGCTTCAAGCAAAGATGCCCCCGTCCCTCTTTACCTCCCTGTCCCTAACTGTGACTGTGGTTTCCCGGCCGACGTGTTTCAATCGAGGCATCTGGACACAGCGGCGCGTTGCTTCTATGCAGTTGTTTTAATGTAAGTAATTATTTCCGTACCTTTTTTTCTTTATTTGTGTTAGTAGGTTACTAATATTTTATTGGAATCTTGTTGTGTAGGCCCATGAGAAGTGCCTTTTCTTTTAGTGGATCGATGGTCCATACAAGTTTGACCCAAGGTACCTGCTTTTCGACGATTGGTAGAGAGGAAGACATCCACGTGAGCACTCCGAGCGGTGGGTTCCACCTCCCCCTAACCCCTCGCCAATGACGGCTAAGGAGAAGCACCTAGCCACAGTTAGACGACTCGAAGAACCTCTTCTGTGCGATTGCGGAGATCGAGCTATGATAAACCTGAGAATACGTTGAAGTTTGTGTGTCCAAACAAGCACGAAGTAAGTGGGAAGTGTATCTGTTTAAATGTTTAGCTCTATGTGTGCATATACTAATCTATTCTATTTTAGTGCTTTGGATTTGCGAAGTGTCGTTTTAAGGAGTGGTGAAAGGTCCTAATGGCTAGAGGGGGGTGAATAGTCTATTAAAAAATTTACAACAACACTTGACAAACCGGTTAAACAATTATGAGGCGAAGCAAGTGTTGTGCTAGCCTACTAAAATAGCAAGCCACCTACCACAATTCTAGTTTATATAGTTTCTATCCACACAATAGCTATGACACTATATTAAGTTGGTGTGCTCTCAAGAGCTAACTAAAGAGACACACTAACCAAACTAACAAGCTCTCACAACTAGCTACACTAAAGAGCTTGACAACTAGTTTGTGGTAATGTAAAGAGAGTGAGCAAGATGTTTATACAGCCGTGTCGAGGAAGGAGCCAAATAATCACAAGAATGAATACCAATCACCTCGGAATCAAATGATGAACACAATGATTTTTTATCGAGGTTCACTTGCTTGCCGGCAAGCTACTCCTCGTTGTGGCGATTCACTCACTTGGAGGTTCACGCGCTAATTGGCATCACACGCCAAACCCTCAATAGGGTGCCGCACAACCAACACAAGATGAGGATCACACAAGCCACGAGCAATCCACTAGAGTACCTTTTGGCTCTCCGCCGGGAAAAGCTCAAGAACCCCTCACAATCACCACGATCGAAGCCGGAGACAATCACCACCCTCCGCTCAACGATACTTGTTGTTCCAAGCCGTCTAGGTGGCGGCAACCACCAAGAGTAACAAGCGAATCCCACAGCGAAACACAAACACCAAGTGACTCTAGATGCAAACATTCAAGCAATGCACTTGGATTCTCTCCCAATCTCACAAAGATGATAAATCAATGATGGAGATGAGTGGGAGGGCTTTGGCTAAGCTCACAAGGTTGCTATGTCAATGCAAATGGCCAAGAGAGTGAGCTTGAGCTGGCCATGGGGCTTAAATAGAAGCCCCCACGAAATAGAGCCATTGTACCCCTTCACTGGGCACAACACGGGGTGACCGGACGCTCCGGCCATGTCGACCGAACGCTAGACCTCAACGTCCGGTCACACGATGTGTGCCACGTGTCCCCTCTCTTCAAATGCTGAGCGCTCGATCTCAACAGTCATGTGATGACCGGACGCAGCAGCTCAAAGTGACTGGACGCTGAACCCCAGCGTCCGGTCATTTCCAGTAAGCATCCAGAGACGACTTTTCACGACCAGACGCGTCCGGTCATGCTCGATCGGACACACCCAGCGTCCGGTCACACGGTGACTCCCCTGTGCGCTGCCACATCAGTTGGACCGGACGCATCCTGTTAGCGTCCAGTCACCAAGTGACCTAGCGTCCGGTCAGAGACCGACGCCAGCGTCTTTGTAGCTTCTACTGACCGGACGCACCGGTCCAACGGAGGCCAGCGTCCGGTCACTTCCTGTGACCTTCGTCTTTTCTGTATAGGGTGCCGATGGCACCGTCGGACTGTCCGCACTCTATGGCCGGACACTCTGCCGGTGAAGTTCCTAACCCTTGCTCAAATGTGCCAACCACCAAGTGTATCACCTTGTGCACATGTGTGTTAGCATATTTTCACAAATATTTTCATGGGTGTTAGCACTCAACTAGATCCTAAATGCATATGCAATGAGTTAGAGCATCTAGTGACACTTTGATAACCGTATTTCGATATGAGTTTCACTCCTCTTAATAGTACGACTATCGATCCTAAATGTGATCACACTCACTAAGTGTCTCGATCACCAAAATAAAATGGCTCCTATCATTTATACCTTTGCCTTGAGCCTTTTGTTTTTCTCTTTCTTCTTTTTAAGTTGAAGCACTTGATCATCATCATGGCATTACCATCATCATGTCATGATCTTTATTTGCTTCACCACTTGGAGTGTGCTACCTATATCATGATCACTTGATAAACTAGGTTAGCACTTAGGGTTCCATCAATTCACCAAAACCAAACTAGAGCTTTCAAGTGGCTCTATGGTCCTAAGAATCAATGGCTGGAGCCATCAAAGGTAAAGGAAAAGAAGAAAGAAAGGATAATCATCGAAGCACCTCCTGTCATGTGTGACTATGGTGTTAAAGCCAACTACAGCCAAGTCCCTTCAGAGCTTGGAATAGGCCATTGGTGCGGCCATATGGTTGACTATGATGAGGTTGGTTATTGTTGTGGAAAATATGAAATCATATTTTTCTTGTGTACAAACTTATAATATATTTTTTTGTTTGAACAGAGCACTAGGAAATGCAAGTGAGAATCTTATGATGGTCAAGCTAAGTTCCTGGATGAAATCAAGGTGAAGCAAATAATTGCACGAAAGTTTGGTTATGGGCCTCAGTTCATCGAGCTCTTCATTAAACAACACATAAAGAAGATGTGTGAGTTTGCTAGACAGCGCGGTTTTCTTAACTCGATCAGTGTTAGGCTTGACAAATGGGGGTTGGAGAGACAGAGGAAGGCAAAGGAGGAGAGGGCAAGGAAGGAGGCAAGGGATGAGGCAAGAGTACAGATGCAGGTCTTGAACAACCATGTTATTGCATTGTGTGTCAGTGAGTGATTAAAAGCCTTGTTTTTTCGTAGCCTGCTTTTAAATGTAATATAATCGTGTTGCTAACTGATTTTATACATGAAGGGATTGGATGCAGCGAGGACCATGCCACAGAGGTGGCCCATGCAAGGTTTTAGGAAAAGAAGTTACATGAGCATAGAACGTAAGTTGGTCGCACCGTTCTATCTCCGATTGTGGTGGCCGATGAGGGGGATGAGGATGAGGATGACACTGCCTAGTTGAGCAATCTCATCGCTCTAGCGGAGGGGGGCTTACAGGAGGAGGATGAGGACGGCACTAGCAGACTGAGCGAGCTCATCGCTCTAGCAGAGATGGGCTTGTAGGCGGATGAGGACGCGTTCTTCTTTTAGGCCGTAGATGAAGCAGAGGCCGCTCACTACAGGCGACAGTCAGATCGGGGCAATGCACGTGATCCTAGCCACATGAATGAGGCAGAGGAGAACATGTTCTTGTCTCAGGTCGTAGATGAAGCGAAGGCTGCTTACTACAGGCGACAGGTAGATCAGGGCAATGCAGGTGAGCCTAGCCACAGCAACGAGGTTGTGGTAGAGGATTGGTACTCGAACAACGAGTTGCTTACTCAGTATGTTTCTAATTGAGGATTTCTGATTGCGCCGTGTGGTAGTTCCATGCTTTAGTAATGAACAATGTTATGTGTTAGAACTTTCATTGTGTTGTCTAGTGTTTCATTTGAACTATTGATGTACTGTACCTATGTAACGTACATTGTACCCATGTACCTTTTATTGTGTTGTCTTGTGTTGTCATTCACCACAAAAAATGCTATTAGAAACTTACTCAAGTCCTAAAAAACATTCATATGCGGTACAACAACTTGAGTTTTTGAAAGTAAAGGAAAAATGTGTAACGTAGTGACTAAGTCATGTAATCTTTGTTTTTATAAATTTTGTTCTTAGTTAAAAAGGTTGCTCCTATACCTGTTTGCCATTGGCTTCGCCTCTGTCTGGCCCAGCTGCTACTGCGCCATGGTGGGCGGCGTGGCAAGGCCGCCGTGCCATCAGCCACGGCGCAGCAAACCCTGAAAGCATTTTCCAGCAGCGTCTGGCTGAGCAGCAGCCTCCATTGTCGATACATAGTTCATGCAGCATCCCCTTTCTCGATATGAGGCAACTTAGTCGACCAAGTTCATTCATGAATACATAAATTCAATGGATTTGGACATGAAGCAAAGTAGTCGGCCAAGTTCATCGATACTGCATAAGTTCATCGATACATGAGTTCATCGATACTACATACGATCTGGTCGACATAAGTTCGTCGATACTACATGTTCCATAAGTTCATGACTTAATTAAGTTTACAAATTGGTACGGAAGTTTTCAACCACAAGTGCAACAAGTACATAACTTGGGTAGTACATGAACTCCAAAATAAAGCAAAGTCATCAAGGATTAACGTCTTGCTGACATGATCCTTCTAGATCTTGAGCATCAGAAGGTCTTGTTCAACGTGTATCTACCTTAACGTGAAAATGGTAAGTAAGGAGGCAAGACAGCAAGTTTTATAATTTAGGAAACTTGAAAAAACATGGACTATGCTTACCTAGGCCCTATGTCCTAGGAGTGTACGTGTCCCTCGGATGCCTCAATCTCTTCGGATTTGTAGGCAACACATTAGGAGTGTACCCAATGTCGGTGCGGTCATGATGGCGGGGCTAACGGCGGAACTGTTGCGCATCACTGGTACCCTGCAAGTATAAGACAGGCTAGGTATTTAAAAACTAAAGCTTTGTTAGTTGAAGCCACATCTCAAAGTGTAAAAGGACTACTTGTTCGTCTCCTTGGGTACCATGCGAGGCACCACCCAGATGAGACATGCCAATCTCATACGCTTGCCAAGGGTCCTACTGGTGGTGGTGTATGCGGAAGCCCAGGGCCTCATCGTCGTCCTCGTCGTCTGCAGGGCCCTTCACAGCGCTATAGTGGGGTGGTGTACGCACAACGGAAGTCGCACCTGTCACCGGCTTAGAAGAACCGGCTAGTGTCCTCAAAGAGGCCGAAGCCATGCCATGCGACCGTGTCGGGTAGTCAGGTTCCTCCCACGGAGTATCCATGCAGCTCAACTTCTGAGCTAGCTTCCTACCGCTCTTCTTCACTTTCTGCATCAACAGACGTTAAAGAAAAATTATTGCCCAAGCGCATTGAGACTAAACGAACATTTTTGTAATGGACAAGTTTATGTGTACCTCCACAAAAGCCTGTAGAACGTCTGGCCCATGTCCTCTAGACCCGTGAAGTCAAAACGCTGCTTTGTTGGACAACCTTGACAATTGTGTGGCCTGTGTACAAAAACGAGGTTGGACCGTTTTAGTACACTTACTAAATGCCAAATGGATAACAAATTGTAGCATCCGAGTATCTTACCACGTATCTCTATAGCGGGGCTCTCTCTAGTTGTGTCTCCTCCCTAGTGGCAATGTCGTACACATCTTCAATGACATCTTCCTCTGAGTCGTCGTCAATTGCGTCCTCAGTGTAGGGGGGCTTGATATGTGTCCTCGTAGACCTATAAAGCCACCGGAGGTACTCGTCGAAGGTGTGTTGGTCGTGTGGCAGATCCGCATCGACTGGTTGCCGCTGCCTGGTCTCCCACAGCTAGATGAACTCATAGTGACCCGAATACAGGCAAACTAGCAAGAAGGGGCCTCCCAACGAGCCATCTTTCCCAACACCAAACCTAGAGTAGGTAGGAGCAACCACCTAGGTTCATGTTCGGCGAGGTGCAACGGCAGGCAACCCAAAGCTATCGATACGTCCATGCCAGGACCGCACTACCCTAGTTATACGTCACTATGTTCTCCCACGGCTGGCGTAGTATGTCAAGGAAAATCTAGCTAATGGTGTTGCTCGATGCATCGAGGAATAGGAAAGGGCCAAGGAAGTGCCAGAGCTAGACTCTAGCGAACGTCTCGATCTTGGCATCATCAGCTTGCGGGTGCAAGTTCTCAAAGCGCTCTGTGATCCACAACGACGAAACACTAGAAGTTTTCCTGAAATTCACAAAACACAATGAGACGCAATGGATTCATGAAACCAATGTAAGTATTAAATATGGTTCAATTCCTTACTTATTTTTATAACATCCTCGTTGTCCGGTGGAACAAAGCGACAGAACTAAGCCACCAGGTCTCTCCAGTGATCGTTGTCAACTCTACCTATCACTAGAAGTCCCCCAACCAAAGGCCAAAGATAGCCTTCATGTCTTGCATGGTGATGGTCATCTCGCCACAAGGTAGGTGGAACATGTGGGTCTCAGGCCTCCACCTGTGTGGTTGCATTACAAAAATAGAACGAGTGTTAGTTACCTCAAATTCATTTTAAGAATGTTTATGGAGAATAGAGGGACTCGCACCTGTCTACAGCTACAGTGAGAAGTGCGGGGTCAAGGGCCAGAAGACCAGAGTTCACAACCCAGACAAGCTCGAGGAAGCCGGCACGCCGTATGTACGGCACGTAACGCTCGTCCCACTGGTGTGCCCTGTTGTGTGTGTGTGGCCTCAATGGAGTCAAGGCCACCTCTGTGTCACTGTCAGACAACACATGAGCTTGGTGCTCATCATTGAAGGCCACCTCAAGAAGGGGGTACAGCGGATGCTGCTTGGGCTGGGTCATCCTGGTTCAAATTGATATACAAAGGGTTAGAACAAACATTATGAATAATACAATATTGAAATTAACATTAAGTAGCATTGCAAAATTTGAACTACATGATATGCAACATGGATAAAATATGAAAGAACATGTACATATTGAAAGTAACATTAACAAACATATCAAACAACTTCACTAGGAAAAAAAGCAAGTTCTATGTATGGACCTGCTGCCCTCATCTTATATACCTGCTAGCCTTATGACCAGGTTCTTTGCAAATGGATTAAAGATTCCTGCCACGGGTCTCGTTGAAGTCTCCCCCTCCATACATGTGTTTGTCATATCCTCTCATAGCATCCATGTCCCCCTTGAGTCACTTCTTCTTCCTCCTACCCTTCCCTACCTTCATTAGGTCTAGATGCGGCACGTAGTCATAACCATGATAAGGGGGGCACTGTGTCGGGTCAAGGTATGGCTCGAAGCTCCTCTCCCAAATACTAAGGGCGTTCGAACAAAGATACAAGGGTGACATATATGGCAGACCCTCGAAGTCATATCTGCGGACCCTACAAGCCGTGATCATGTGAGAGCAAGGGGCATGCATGATCTGAGGGACGTTGCAACTGCACTCTACTTTGTCAAGATCAACTCGGTAGTTCCATCCACCATAACGTTCGCCACCTAAGCTTGTGCCACCCTTCCCCCGTACACTAAAGATATGCCGGCGAGGTCCGTACGGCTCAGCGGTATGTTGCTAGGCCAATTCCTCGGCCTCCTTCAAATGTTTTGTTCCAGCCTTTCTAAATTGCCCAAGCTCAGCTAGATTCCTTTACGTAAGTTCCCACCTCTTGACAAAATATTCGTTGCACTTTTGAAATGAGAACTCAACAATTCTAGACACTGGCAATGATCGAACTCCGGTGAATACACTGTTGAAAGACTCTGACGAGTTGGTGGTCATGATGCTGTACCTGAAACCGCCCTCATCATATGCTAGCGTCCACTTAACCTTCTGTTCTATCTGTGCCTCTAACCAGGCCTTGTCCGCTTCATTTAGCATCTTGTCTAGTTCTCTCTTTATGTGGTAGAACCACCCGAAATAGCGTACTTACGAAGGTGCTCGTCTTCCATCAGACACTAAGCACCCCGAAAGTAACTACAGCGAGCGGTGTCCGTCGGGCACACCCTAAGGGAGAACCCGAAAGATCCACATTTTTCCCAAGGATCCAATAATGAAAACGAGTTACAACACAAGTCTATCTCATACATTAGAGTTTCTTGAAAAGTACATTATTACAATACCAAATACAGAGTGCGAAATAATAAACAGCGGAATATTAAAAGATAACATCTAGCGATAAGATAACGAGGATTCTGTCTGAGCCCACCAGATGGATCCTCCACACAAGGAACTCCTCAAGCGTCACCTGCAACAGGGGTAAATAAACCCTGAGTACACAATGTACTCGCAAGACTTATCCGATAGTGGGAATACTTTCCCGACTCCAAGGAATATGCTAGGCTTTATGGTTTGCTGGTTCTCTTTTAGCAAAAAGCAATACTAATAGTGAGTCCTTATTGATACATTATTATCATCAGCCGTATTAAGTTTTCATCTAGTCAATCTATATAAGCCTGTTCTACTTTCAAGCAAGAGTTGAGCAATCAGTTCCATTTCTTCTTCTTTCAACTTTCAGTTCTTACTACGGTGCTAAACCGCAGACAAGCCGTACCAGATAACCCGGCGATTCGCGAATCAATGTGCCCAGCTGGATGCCCCGAAGACACACGCCCCGCTTGTACCCCAGGCACAAGCAGGACTAACCCACCACTCTCCTGTCCCGGGTGTCCAGGTCCCCGTCCAAACTTGGACTCCAAGCCCCCACATCCTGAGTCCCGGACTCAGTGCGGTGCAAGGACCTCCACCACCTCCTCTTCCCATCAGTCGGTCCGGAAAGAGCCGGATCCGCGACAAGAGAGCAGCAAGCCTTCCCTGCGCCCATACCCAAGTATGTGCTCGGGACAATAATCTGTGACTTGCCTAGAGTCATATGCAACGACCGGTCCTTAATCGACACAGACAGGGAAAAAGTATAACCGGGCTATGCCCTGTTGGCCGCAGGACACAACCCCTCACACCCACCAGTACCAAATCCACATCCCTATCCGGTCACCATTTTCCTTTCCATTATTTCATCATGATATCACAGTTTAAACACCTATTTGCGAGTAACGACAAGTTACTCACGCTACCGATATCCTGAGCATAGCAGCTACTCGACCTATACTAGTAGGACTCATGGTGGATGTATTTATGCATGTAGCTTGCATAAAATGCCTGTAACGTAAATGCATATCATATAAATATATTCAGATCATTTAAAAATAGGGGTTATGCACCGGGGCTTGCCTTGGGCAGGCGCGGTGTCAGCAAAGTCAGTGATGGGTGGCTCCGGAACGTCCTCCTGCACGAGGATCTCCTCGTACTCTTCGATGACTTCGTCGTACTCCTGCTCGCCGAATGTCACGATCTCCAGTGGCTCGTCCTCTATATGCATGCAGTGATGATGATGCAATAATTAATATATAGGCAACCGCAACTCTTAAAATAAGAATACATCTATCAAGCTACTAAGCTAACTCTAATGACTAATACGCAAAGTTACCTATTATTCCCACTAAACAAGTATGAAACATTTCATGTATTATCTTAGCAACTAAAGGCATCCTTATTGTTAATATCAATTTACTATATATATAATAAAACAAGGTGCACTAGCTACCATGCATCATAAAAATTTATTCTCTAAATAACCATAACGAGCATTTCAAAATAATAAAGTAATCCTAAAGGTATCAGTGAACTATACGAACTAATTACACTAACAGATAGATCATGAATTTAGGAATCTAACAAAATTTATTTCACAATCAATAAATAAATTCAAATGAGCTCTAGAGATGAAGAAAATGATATAATTGGAGGAGGCTAATCACGCAATTGAACTTGTTGACTTGCACATGACTGTGGGTCTAGAATTACTATATGAGACCGCGAGTCAAGAAAATAAGAAGAAGAATGAGGGAATTCTTACAGGCTAGCTACCTCAGAATTGAATGAAGTGCCACCTACGGTGATCGATGTGCGGAGGCAATGCAAGAGGAGAGACACCAGGGAGCTTAGCAAATGCTTGCCCTGCGTGGAGTGGAGCAGAGCCATATATAGCACTGATCGTGGGTGGTCATGACAAGCTGGGTAGTCAGGAAGCATGAAACGAGTTGGCAGGGTTATCCTCTGGCTCCGTGCCGTGTGCGGTGGTGAGGTCTTGGTCATGAGAGAATTAATTCAATAATGGACTTTGAGTGATCTTGGACTTACGAGCACATCAGGACTGGAGTGAGCTTTGGGCTGAACGTGCTCAGCGGTGGGGTGCTGGTTCATTCATACAGGTCAAGGAATGAATGGGGAAGGAGACCACAGGTCAAGGAAACATTAGAGAATGAAAAGATCAATTATAAACTAGTTACCTCAGCTGATTATTGCAGCACGAGAGAAAATCGATAGACGCAGCTTTCACAGGTAAGAACAGAGAAACTTGATTTGAGAGAAGCAAGCGAGCAGCAGAGCGAAATAGCTCGGCGTATCCTTTTAAAGGCAGGAGACGCAGGAATGGAGAAGCAAAGACGCGACAGCGAC
Source organism: Miscanthus floridulus (assembly GCF_019320115.1). Lineage (NCBI taxonomy): Eukaryota > Viridiplantae > Streptophyta > Magnoliopsida > Poales > Poaceae > Miscanthus > Miscanthus floridulus. Next base: position 98,320,976 of record NC_089596.1, read on the forward strand.
GCGTCGTAAGATTAGTGGCTAAACTAGCTTGCTTAAAGGTAATAAAGTGCCGCGGGAACGACGTGCTGCATGGATAAACAACATTTTTCCACTGGCTACGGTGATTTTTCCACGGGTGAACAATAACTTCTGTGCGTGAACAGTAATTTCCACGCGTGAACAGTGGTTTCCATGCGTGAACAGTGTTTCCTGCACTGCTACAGTGCTTCGGTTGGAAATTCTACGCTGCTTTCAGTCTGCGGTAAGGAAAAATCTGCACTGGTACCGTTCTGACATGTTGGGTGCGTGCACCGTGTTTGCAAAGCAGTGAGCGAGCAGCATGCTCGCCGGTCGAACTTGTGAGTGAGATTAATGCGTAGCGTGTGCGACACACTATGGCAGTGGTAGCGCGTCGTGCACTGATGATTTTTTTCAAGGTGATTAGCAAGCGAAGTAAAGGCGGGATAATTAGAACAACGAGAGATGACAGTGGCGCGTCGCGAGATTAATGGAGATAAAAATCTTGCCAAGTGGTATGCTAATAATTAGTGAATGACAATAATTTATCATTTGACTTTGTGGCTAAGGAGCTCTCACATAGAGAGAGATGACGTGCTGGAAGGACAACTTGGACAAGGAATAAATTAGAGCTCAATTTAAGAATTAGTGCAATAAAATTTAATTTCTCATTTACCACATGCAATAATACATAAACATGATGCTCATGACATGGTTTAATATTTTGATTAAGGCGTAACACCGAGGGTGTTACAAATCTACCCCCCTAAAACAAAATCTCGACCCGAGATTTCATGTGCCTAGTATGAGAACAAGGTAGGAAATACATTTCGACGTAGCAACTAACTATCAGAACCATTGAGGAGATGGGGGTAATGCTTTAATAGGTAACTCTCTTGTTCCCACGTGGCTTCAGCCTCAGAATGATTTTGCCATTGTACCTTGTAAAACTTTATCACCCTGTTCCTGGTCACTCTCTCCTTCTCATCCAAAATTTTTATAGGATGCTCCACATAAGACAGATCAGGTTGGAGCAGAAGTCCTTCTATTTCTACAGATTCTTCAGGAACTCGTAGGCATTTCTTCAGTTGCGAGACGTGAAATACATTGTGAACTGTCGAGAGAATTTTAGGGAGTTGGAGACGATAAGCAACGGGACCACACTGCTGCAACACCTTGTATGGACCCACATACCGAGGGGCTAACTTGCCATGGACACCAAACCGATGTACCCCTCTCAAAGGAGATACCTTGAGATACACATAATCTCCAGCTGCAAATTCCAAAGGTCTTCTTCGTTTGTCTGCGTAAGCCTTCTGTCGACTCTGAGCTGACTTCAAGTGTTCACGAATTATATTTACTTTCTCTCGAGCCTCCTTTATGAAATCCAGCCTGAAGTACCCACGGTCTCCTACCTCAACCAAGTTTAGTGGCGTCCTACACTTCTGTCCATATAAAGCTTCAAATGGTGCCATACGGATACTCTCATGATAGCTGTTATTATAAGAAAATTCGGCTAGCTTCAAACACTGATCCCACTTCTCAGGAAAAGAGATGGTACAAGCCCGCAACATATCCTCGAGCACCTGGTTCACCCTTTCAGTTTGACCATCAGTCTGGGGATGGTATGCCGAGCTTCTGAGAAGACGAGTACCCAAACACTCCTGGAGTTTCTCCCAGAAATGAGAGACAAAAACTGACCCTCTATCAGAGATGATGGTGCGAGGAACTCCATGTAGGGTCACAATCCGATCAAAGTATAACTCTGCATACTTCTTGGCATTATATCTAGTGTCCACCGAAAGGAAGTGGGCAGACTTGGTGAGACGGTCCACAATGACCCAAATAGAATCAAAGCCCGAGGAGGTGCGGGGTAAACCCATAATGAAATCTAGGGAAATATCCTCCCATTTCCAAACAGGAATGGGCAAGAGCTGCAGATATCCAGGAGTACGCATATGATCTGCCTTGACTCTACCACAAGTGTCACACTCTGTGGGGGATAGACCCCCTATACCCTCATGGGTATACATGGGCCGCACCACCGGAGGTAGCCCGGCCCGCAAGATCAAGTTGTACATCGCAAGGCTACAAGCTGTACTAGATATTGTAATAGTACCAAATAGGATACTTTACTTGTAACCTTGTCTCTTCAGAGTATATAAGGAGAGACAAGGGTCCCCTAGAGGACAGATCCATACAGATCCAGACAGATCATACAGTATACATCTCAATACAATACACCAAAGACACAGGACGTAGGGTATTACGTCAACCAGACGACCCGAACCTGTCTAAATCGCTGTCTCTACGCCTTGTGTCACCATCTGGTTCCTGATCACACGCATCCTACCGATAATCTACCACCACGGGCACCCCCCTCGGTGGATTGCCGACCATATTTCGTCGACAGTGGCGCGCTAGGTAGGGGACCCCTTTAGGGGATCGTGCGCGCTGATCTACGGCGAACCAGATGGGATCTGAAGATCAATGCCATCCGTGGCAATTTAGCTTCTGGCGGCGGCGTCCTTCACCTACGATGGAGTCGTCGTCTTGAGGCTCTTGCAGTGGCTTGACGTCGCTGTGCGAACTCGTCGTTAAGTCGGCTATCTACGGCGTCGTCTCCGGCGTCGTATACCTGGGAGGCAAGCCGAGATTTCAACGAGATCGGGTCTGCTTCCCAGCTTCAGCAGCGTCATTGAAAGGGGCGTTCAGAATCTACTACCGCAGATTTGGCATCGGCCACTACTTCTACGAACCACGACGTCAGTTCATCGTAACCCTACAGGACTAGATTGGACTTGCATGTTGGTTGTTGCTGGCTACCAGTCCACCGCATGCATGAACGTTCGGGTGCAAGCTGTCAGGCAAGCAAGAAATCGAAGGCTGTGTGATCTACAGTGCCATGCAAGCTGAAGATAGTTCAGATCTCCTTCGGGCTCACATGTGCTCATCGCCTGGTCCATGAGCAACCGCCTCGTCTCGATCGTAAACCACTTCATCAGCGGCATCATCAAGCACCGTACTGGGATCGACTCACCTGGTACCGATTCCGACTCTGCCCGCTGAGCTTGACTTCAACTCCGTCTCGATCAACAACTCCGACTTTCTCGGAAGTTCCGACAACATGTAGCAGCATGCAAGCCGGTCCGAACTTGGCTTCTTGCGTGTACATGTATATGTATCTGCATGCGTGCATCGCTCAGATACAGGAAGATGCATGCGTGTATTACGACAAGATCCAACACTGTGCCGACGTTTGGGAAGGAGTACAAATCCGCAGCGGCAACAATTCTCGAAGATCAAGACCTCAACGTCATCATGGCTCCGATGCAAGCGCGACTACAACTACAACCCCACGCGCCCGTCCGACTGCATCGAGCCACAAGCAAGCCATCCGGATCACGTCGACCACGGACCACGTCGACCACGTCCCGAGCAGCTCCGCCGAGCTCCGACCACGTCGACCGCGACCACGTCGGCCACGTCCCGAGCAGCTCAGCCGAGCTCTGACCACGTCGACCACGTCCCGAGCAGCTCCGCCGAGCTTCGACCACCTCGACCACAAGACTACGTCCCAATGATGATCGCCGCGAAGAACGGCGCTACGACAATCGCGACCACAGTCAAGACGACAGGTCGAAAAGCTCGAGGACCGGACAACTTCATCGCTAACGACACGTCAAGCCATCTCTCGAACATCGCAACACGCCGACTACACCCACCGGTCGTCAATAAAGCTAAGTATTATTTTTAATTGAAAATTTCTTCGATCGTCATACACCTCCGCCGACCACCCTTAGGGTGCGCTCCGCGTCGAATTTTCTCCATACATACAATCCAAAACATGTATAAGTTTTCACAACGGTTTGCCGATACGTTTTCCTTCCTGCTTGAGAATCCCAGAGCCGGCACTGTCTCCGGCTCCACCCCACGCGTGCATGAGAGTCCGCCCTCTGCGCTACGGGTAGTCGGCAGTCGCTCCCTGGTAACACTAGCACTCTACGCGCGGCAGCGTTCCGTACCTCGCGCTATGAGATGTTGGTCAGCCCAGGGCTGGCGCATTCTTCAGGACAGGTTAATACATCGCGCTACGCCGCTACATAACAAAAGGGCTAAAAGCAGCTAATGTTATTTTTCGAATATTATACCAAGTATAATTCATCGCCAACCGAACACCAAGTGTTTACTTCACCTCCTACAGAGAGATCAATATATTTCGTACATCATCATGTACTACCGCTCTCCGTGTTTATTTTTCAGGAACATAGTTCGGTCAACGAGCTCATGCTTCAGGGCTCGCCAAGACTACTACGGTGCTCGAGGACTTTGGCCAGACCACCCTCATGCTCGGAGACTCGCCAGACCACCCTCGTGCTCGGAGACTCGCCAGACCACTTCGTGCTCTGGGACCCTCGGGGACTCGCCAGACCACTCCATGCTCGAGGACTGCATCGACCACTCTCCGACCACGGCTTGGGGACTTCATCGCTCGCTCCTCGACTTGTGCTCGGGGACTGCCTGCCTCGATCACTCTCTGACCACGGTTCGAGGACTTGGTCGCTCGCTCCTCGACCTGTGCTCGGGGACTGCATCGACCATTTTCCGACCACAGCTTGGGGACTTCGTCGCTCGCTCCTCGACTTGTGCTCGGGGACTGCCTGCCTCGATCCCTCTCCGACCACAGCTCGGGGACTTCGTCGCTCGCTCCTCGACCTGTGCTCGGGGACTGCCCCGACCACTCTCCGACCACGGCTCGGGGACTTTGCGTCTCGACTACATGCGACTGGTGACTCGCATACAGTTGGGATATTTTTTCTCACTTAGACCTTGCTACAAGGTTCATACCTCACCTTCCAGCAAGCTCGGGGACTACATCGGTACGATGCACCTACCGGTGCATCTCGTATCGCCTGAACAACGATTGGGTTCTCAACTTAACTGGGAATTCTTTTTAGACCCTGGCACCACGTGACTACGTCACCTACTACCAGGCTCGGGGACTAAGTGGGCACACTTCACCTTGCGGTGAATGTGCTCGATCTGATGATCAAAGACGCTACGCTTCAAGACGCACTTACATTTCTTCTCAGAAATACAAGTGGGCACACTTCGGGGGAAATATTTTTCAAATTTTATCTTGAGCCCCTTACATCCTTCTGGCAAGCTCAAGACGGCGCTACTCGAAGGATACAAGGCGCTCGGGGACTAGCTGTGGGGGATAGACCCCCTATACCCTCATGGGTATACATGGGCCGCACCACCGGAGGTAGCCCGGCCCGCAAGATCAAGTTGTACATCGCAAGGCTACAAGCTGTACTAGATATTGTAATAGTACCAATTAGGATACTTTACTTGTAACCTTGTCTCTTCAGAGTATATAAGGAGAGACAAGGGTCCCCTAGAGGACAGATCCATACAGATCCAGACAGATCATACAGTATACATCTCAATACAATACACCAAAGACACAGGACGTAGGGTATTACGTCAACCAGACGGCCCGAACCTGTCTAAATCGCTGTCTCTACGCCTTGTGTCACCATCTGGTTCCTGATCACACGCATCCTACCGATAATCTACCACCACGGGCACCCCCCTCGGTGGATTGCCGACCATATTTCGTCGACACACTCCGCAACGAACTGGGTGATATCTTGCTTCATGTAAGACCACCAGTACAGTTGGCGTAGATCATGGTACATCTTGTTGCTACTAGGGTGGATAGACAGCTTGGAATGATGGGCTTCTTTTAAAATCTTTCTTTTCAGCTCTTCATTGGATGGAACCACCAGCCTATCCTTGTATCTCATGACTCCCAGCTCATCAATGCTAAAATGAGGTCCACGTCCTTCAGCTAGCAACTTCTTGATGTGAGGAATCTCTTCGAGGTCTTCCTTTTGTTCCCAAATAATTTGCTCCAGCAGCTCTGAGGTCAAAGCAATCTGAGCTAGCACCTCTGTGTGGTGAAGTGACAAGGGTATATCCTCAACCTGATGCGACTTACGACTTAAGGCATCAGCTACCACATTGGCTTTTCCCGGATGATAGTGGACTTCCAAATTATAATCCATAATCAACTCTAACCATCTCCTTTGCCTCATGTTCAACTCAGACTGAGTGAAAATATACTTAAGGCTTTTGTGGTCAGTGAAGATATGCACTTTGTTGCCCAACAAATAATGCCTCCAAATCTTCAGAGAGTGAACTACAGCAGCTAGCTCTAAATCATGGGTAGGGTAATTCACCTCGTGCTTCTTCAGTTGGCGCGAAGCATAAGCTATCACACGCCCCTCTTGCATAAGCACACACCCCAATCCCATCTTTGAGGCATCACAGTAAACATCAAAGGGCCTCTCAATATCAGGTTGAGCCAATACAGGAGCAGTGGTCAGAAAAGTCTTCAGGGACTGAAAAGCTTCTTCACAAGCTAGACCCCAAACAAACTTAGCTTCTTTCTAGAGCAGCTTAGTCATGGGCTGGGCTATCTTGGAGAAATCGGGGATGAAACATCGATAGTATCCAGCTAGCCCAAGGAACTGACGGATCTGGTGCACAGACCTAGGAGACTTCCAATCTAACACATCTTGCACCTTGCTGGGATCTACAGAAACGCCCTCAGGTGTCAACACATGTCCCAAAAACTGCACTCGATCAAACCAAAACTCGCACTTGCTGAATTTAGCATACAACTGGTGCTCTCTGAGTCGAGTCAGGACTATCCGGAGGTGACAGGTATGCTCTTCATCATTCTTGGAGTAGATCAAAATGTCATCAATGAACACTACCACAAACTTATCCAACTCCGTCATGAAGACTGAGTTCATCAGGTACATGAAGAAAGCCGGGGCATTGGTGAGACCGAAAGACATCACTAGGTACTCATACAACCCATACCTAGTAGAGAAAGTTGTCCTTGGTATATCCTGTGGCCTGATCTTGATCTGATGGTAGCCCGATCGGAGATCTATCTTTGAGAACACCTTGGCACTAGCTAACTGATCAAACAAAGTATCTATGCAGGGCAAAGGATACTTGTTCTTAACTGTTACCGCATTAAGGGGGTGGTAATCCACACATATCCGCAGAGTACCATCCTTCTTCTTCACGAAAATCGCTGGACAACCCCACGGTGAAGAACTTGGGCGGATGAAACCCTTGTCCATCAACTCCTCCAGTTGCTTCTTCATTTCTGCTAGTTCTCTTGGAGCCATGCGGTACGGATGCCTAGAGATAGGAGCAGTACCAGGCTCAAGCTCAATGGAGAATTCTACCTCACGGTCTGGTGGCAATCCAGGAAGGTCTTCAGGGAAAACATCTGGAAACTCACATACTACTAGAATGGAGGTAAGATCAGGAACGGCTTTAGCATGGGCAGCAACAGGTAAGACCGGTTCTGAGGGTATGATGAGAGACATCCTATCCTCAGAAAATGGAAGCCGTAACTCTACACTTCTTCTCTTCATATCCAATACTACCCCATACAACCGCAACCAGTTCATTCCAAGAATAGCATCAATGCCTTGCCCAGGCATTATCATGAACTGTAGACGGTAAGTGTGGGTGGCTAATACCAAACTTACTGTATCCGTGCGGGTATTGATGAACATCTGAGAACCCGCAGTACGGATCTTATAGGCATACGGTATAGCCACAAGTGATAAATTGTGCCGCTCTACAAACCCCATGCTCATAAAGGAATGCGATGCACCAGAATCAAACAACACCAAAGCTGGATGGGATTCGATGGTAAACATACCAGCCATAACTGTCTCCTGCTGCATAGCTTGCTGAGCATCCGTGAAGTGCACCTGACCAGATCTGCTGGGCACCTTCCTCTTGATGAAAGTCCTCTTAATCAGCCTAGAATTTGTAGACGGCTGAGCTGTCTGCTGCTGAGGACACTCCCTAGCATAGTGGCCATCCTTGCCACACTTGAAACAAGCACCAGGCTTGTTTCCGAATCCCTGACGAGGTGGAACCAGCTATCCCTGAGTCTGCTGGGGCTGCACCTGCTGCTGAGGTGCCTTGTACTGAGTAGCAGAAGTCTATGATGTCTGCTGGGGTGACTGGTACGGAGGCCCGCTGGATGGTTGATAGGGCCCCCGCCTAACAATCTGCACCTTCTGAGTATGGGGATGGCTGGAGGATCTAGCTGCCACCCGCTTCCGCTTCCAATCCGCCTGAGATGCCCGCTGGAAACCCTCAAGAGCAATGACGGCGTTCATCAGAGCCCCAAAGGTCTGATAGTTCCCTAGGTACAGTTTCTCCTGAAGAGCAGGAGTGAGACCGCGAAAGAAGCGATCCCTCTTCTTGTCATCCGTGTCCACCTGATTACCAGCATACTGAGCCAAGTGGTTAAACTGGGTCACATACTCCATTACTATCCTGCTCCCCTGACGTAGCTCCATGAACTCGGTCACCTTCTGGTGGATAACACCAGCAGGTATGAAGAACTCGCGAAAGGCGGTGGAGAACTCCTGCCACGTCGTCGGGTGATCCGGCAGCTCCGCGGCCTGGAAAGTCTCCCACCAGGCACCTACGGACCCCAAAAGTAGTTGGGACGCAAAGTGCATCTTCTGCTCGTTGGCCACTCCGAGCAGCCGAAACTTCTGCTCCAATGTGCGAAGCCAGTGCTCCGCCTCCAACGGATCGTCCGACGGTGTGAACGTGGGCGGGTGGGTTTTGAGGAAGTCCTGGTAAGAGGACTGTCCCTCAGGACGACGAGCACCACCCCCATTCCCACCGTTGCCTCCGGGGCCTCCACGGGCGAGACCCGCGAGGGCCTGTGCCATAATCTCCATGGCACGAGCTATCTCCTGACGAGCAGTGGCTGACTCCTGGCGAGCAGCCAACAACTCCACCATGACCTCCGCGGCGGACAGCGGCGGAGGCGGTGGTGGAAAAGGCTGAGGAACCAAGGGTGGAACCTCCCGAGCTCCCTCGTTGCCACGCTCAAAGGCCTGAGCACTGTCACCATGGCCCTCGTTGGCCGCTCCCGAACTGGTGCTCCCACGTCCGGACCTTAGATTCATCTATAAGAGAGACGAACCATCCATTAGAACACCTTCCCGATCAGGATCCAGGGATTAAAGAAATGGCAGCACATTTTTTTAAGGCATTCATTAAGTTAATCCTACCAATTTACTACTTTCATTATACGTGAAGGGGGATTCCTAGTTCAAGTAAGATGCTATTATATGATGCATGCTTCGACCTATACGTTCACTCAAGCCGGAATATAGCGGCGTTCGTAAAATTTTCGGCACATCGCACACTCACTTTTCGTATACTAAGCGATTTCTTACGTCATGTAAGTCAGTGTACCTGTAGAAACTGATTAGATAAAACCAGTGCCGCTATCCTAGATATACCATATAGCTAGGGCTTATACTTAACTTAATCGCATCATACTTTTCGCAAAACTTTTGTTGGTCCACTTTTAGTTTTGTAAAAGAGTGAGGAACTCGTGACCATTATTGGCTCTGGTACCAACTGTGGCAGAACCACCCGAAATAGCGTACTTACGAAGGTGCTCGTCTTCCATCAGACACTAAGCACCCCAAAAGTAACTACAGCAAGCGGTGTCCGTCGGGCACACCCTAAGGGAGAACCCGAAAGATCCACATTTTTCCCAAGGATCCAATAATGAAAATGAGTTACAACACAAGTCTATCTCATATATTAGAGTTTCTTGAAAAGTATATTATTACAATACCAAATACAGAGTGCGAAATAATAGACAGCGGAATATTAAAAGATAACATCTAGCGATAAGATAACGAGGATTCCGTCTGAGCCCACCAGATGGATCCTCCACACAAGGAACTCCTCAAGCGTCACCTGCAATAGGGGTAAATAAACCCTGAGTACACAATGTACTTGCAAGACTTATCCGGTAGTGGGAATACTTTCCCGACTCCAAGGAATATGCTAGGCTTTATGGTTTGCTGGTTCTCTTTTAGCAAAAAGCAATACTAATAGTGAGTCCTTATTGATACATTATTATCATCAGCCGTATTAAGTTTTCATCTAGTCAATCTATATAAGCATGTTCTACTTTCAAGCAAGAGTTGAGCTATCAGTTCCATTTCTTCTCCTTTCAACTTTCAGTTCTTACTACGGTGCTAAACCGCAGACAAGCCGTACTGGATAACCCGGCGATTCGCGAATCAATGTGCCCAGCTGGGTGCCCCGAAGACACATGCCCCGCTTGTACCCCAAGCACAAGCAGGACTAACCCACCACTCTCCTGTCCCGGGTGTCCAGGTCCCCGTCCAAACTTGGACTCCAAGCCCCCACATCCTGAGTCCCGGACTCAGTGCGGTGCAAGGACCTCCACCACCTCCTCTTCCCATCAGTCGGTCCGGAAAGAGCCGGATCCGCGACAAGAGAGCAGCAAGCCTTCCCTGCGCCCATACCCAAGTATGTGCTCGGGACAATAATCTATGACTTGCCTAGAGTCATATGCAACGACCGGTCCTTAATCGACACAGACAGGGAAAAAGTGTAACCGGGCTATGCCCTGTTGGCCGTAGGACACAACCCCTCACACCCACCAGTACCAAATCCACATCCCTGTCCGGTCACCATTTTCCTTTCCATTATTTCATCATGATATCACAGTTTAAACACCTATTTGCGAGTAACGACAGGTTACTCACGCTACCGATATCCTGAGCATAGCAGCTACTCGACCTATACTAGTAGGACTCATGGTGGATGTATTTATGCATGTAGCTTCCATAAAATGCCTGTAACGTAAATGCATATCATATAAATATATTCAGATCATTTAAAAATAGGGGTTATGCACCGGGGCTTGCCTTGGGCAGGCGCGGTGTCAGCAAAGTCAGTGACGGGTGGCTCCGGAACATCCTCCTGCACGAGGATCTCCTCGTACTCTTCGATGACTTCGTCGTACTCCTGCTCGCCAAATGTCATGATCTCCAGTGGCTCGTCCTCTATATGCATGCAGTGATGATGATGCAATAATTAATATATAGGCAACCGCAACTCTTAAAATAAGAATACATCTATCAAGCTACTAAGCTAACTCTAATGACTAATACGCAAAGTTACCTATTATTCCCACTAAACAAGTATGAAACATTTCATGTATTATCTTAGCAACTAAAGGCATCCTTATTGTTAATATCAATTTACTATATATATAATAAAACAAGGTGCACTAGCTACCATGCATCATAAAAATTTATTCTCTAAATAACCATAACGAGCATTTCAAAATAATAAAGTAATCCTAAAGGTATCAGTGAACTATACAAACTAATTACACTAACAGATAGATCATGAATTTAGGAATCTAACAAAATTTATTTCACAATCAATAAATAAATTCAAATGAGCTCTAGAGATGAAGAAAATGATATAATTGGAGGAGGCTAATCACGCAATTGAACTTGTTGACTTGCACATGACTGTGGGTCTAGAATTACTATATGAGACCGCGAGTCAAGAAAATAAGAAGAAGAATGAGGGAATTCTTACAGGCTAGCTACCTCAGAATTGAATGAAGTGCCACCTACGGTGATCGATATGCGGAGGCAATGCAAGAGGAGAGACACCAGGGAGCTTAGCAAATGCTTGCCCTGCGTGGAGTGGAGCAGAGCCATATATAGCACTGATCGTGGGTGGTCATGACAAGCTGGGTAGTCAGGAAGCATAAAACGAGTTGGCAGGGTTGTCCTCTGGCTCCGTGCCGTGTGCGGTGGTGAGGTCTTGGTCATGAGAGAATTAATTCAATGATGGATTTTGAGTAATCTTGGACTTACGAGCACATCAGGACTGGAGTGAGCTTTGGGCTGAACATGCTCAGCGGTGGGGTGCTGGTTCATTCATACAGGTCAAGGAATTTATAGGGAAGGAGACCACAGGTCAAGGAAACATTAGAGAATGAAAAGATCAATTATAAACTAGTTACCTCAGTTGATTATTGCAGCACGGGAGAAAATCGATAGACGCAGCTTTCACAGGTAAAAACAGAAAAACTTGATTTGAGAGAAGCAAGCGAGCAGCAGAGCGAAATAGCTCGGCGTATCCTTTTAAAGGCAGGAGACGCATGAATGGAGAAGCAAAGACGCGACAGCGACGCGTCGTAAGATTAGTGGCTAAACTAGCTTGCTTAAAGGTAATAAAGTGCCGCGGGAACGACGTGCTGCATGGATAAACAGCATTTTCCACTGGCTACGGCGATTTTCCACCGTTAAACAGTAACTTCTGTGTGTGAACAGTAATTTCCACGCGTGAACAGTGTTTCCTGCACTGCTACAGTACTTCGGTTGGAAATTCTACGCTGCTTTCAGTCTGCGGTAAGGAAAAATCTGCACTGGTACCGTT